>NC_052639.1:26063747-26153393 GCF_016161935.1 Mauremys reevesii
CAGTTCTCCTTTCTCAGCCTTAGCGTCTCCACTCTTTCAAGTAGGGATAATAATGATCTGCTCCTACCTACCTCACAGTGCGTGGAGGCAGGGCCAGCTCTAGGTTTTTGCCGTCCCAAGCAAAAAAATTTTTTTGGCTGCCCCACTGACCCTGGGCTCCCCACTGCACCTCCCTGCCCCCCCAGCCCTGGGCTCTGCCCCCCACATACCCTATGCTGCCCAGCTCTTGGCTCCGCTTTCCCCTACTGCTCTCCCCACCGACACCCCAACCACCACTCCCAGCCCTGGGCTCTGCCCCTCTCCACCTGCACCCCCTGCCACCCCAGGAGGTGTGTGTGTGTGGGGAAATTCAGATCTTTCCACCTTATTCCAAATTCCTACTAAGGGAGCCACTTTGGGGAATGTGCTCAGTGGGAGCAGCAGCCCCCTGCTCCTCCCTAGCTACGCGCTCCTGCTTGTGGGGGCCTGCAAGAACCCAGGGCCTGGGGCAAATTGCCCCACTTGACCCAGCCTCTGGGCGGCCTACTAGCAGCTCTTCTGGGAGCGCAGGAGGAATGACTCCCCCCTTCTCTAGCTTCTCCCGTGGGGCCTCTGGGGAGCAGGGAGGGTTGTGTGATAAATTCCATCCAACTCCTGCTTTGATCCAAGCCGAGGGCGTCTCAGCCTCCACGATCCCTTAAGCAGGGCCAAACAAGGGATGTTTTCCACTGCCAGGAGACCCAGCCAGGGACTCAAGGCAGCCCAGACTCCCTTTCTCCTTCTGGAAATCAAGTTCCAAGTTCTACAAGAAGCTAAAGAAGCCTCAACCCCGCATCTGAATTAATGTCAGTTTCTCACTGCCTGTCAGAAACAAATGTCATTTCAATCCCAGGTGAATCCACATCAGTCATTCCTCAGCCCGATTCCTTCACCCTCCTGCCTTAGCTTAGGGCATTGCGCTACCCTGTGGGCATTTCATGTCCTCCTCAGTTTCACACAGAGACACAATTTCCTTTGCATGGATCCATGAACAGCAAAACCTCCTGTGTCTCTTGTCTGAGACCAGGGCATTCGATTCCATTGAAACCTTCTCTCCTGCAATGGCAAAGGTCAGACAGAGGGGACGTGGCCACCTTCAGCCCTGGCAGTGAGATATTCACTCTCCTCTTTCTTCATGCTGATGTTGTTATTCCATAAAACATGAACCATGGAATAAAAAGCTGAGTTGGAAAAGAGAAGACTAAGGTTGGCAAAGAGAAGACTAGGTGGGATATGATAGAGGTATATAAAATCATGAGTGATGTTGAGAAAGTGGATAAGGAAAAGTTATTTACTTATTCCCATAATACAAGAACTAGGGGTCACCAAATGAAATTAATAGGCAGCAGGTTTTAAAACAAATAAAAGGAAGTTCTTCTTCACATGGCGCACAGTCAATTGTGGAACTCCTTACCTGAGGAGGTTGTGAAGGCTAGGACTATAACAATGTTTAAAGGGGACTGGATAAATTCATGAGTGGCTAAGTCCATAGATGGCTATTAGCAGGATGGGTAGAATGGTGTCCCTAGCCTCTGTTCGTCAGAGGATGGAGATGGATGGCAGGAGAGAGATCACTTGATCATTGCCTGTTGAGTTCACTCCCTCTGGAGCACCTGGCATTGGCCACTGTCGGTAGACAGATACTGGGCTAGATGGACCTTTGGTCTGACCAGTACGGCCTTTCTTATGTTCTTATGTTCTTATGAGTTTACTCAGGGTGAGGAAAGAAAGGAGCCACCAACTCCCAAAAATCTCAGTGCCCCAGAGAAAAGCTGACCCTGTTATTGGAACTAATGATGTGCTGGAGCTATGTTGGGAAAAGGGACTGTCTGAATTGCCAAGGCAGGAATTGAACAATCTATAGCAACATCATTAACCACAGACACACTCTAGCCATGCTCCAGCCAGTGGGGAAATGAGCAGGAATTCATAATGTCAACTATAAAAATGATACACATCTAGAAATAGCAGAATTATAATCAGCCAATCAGAACCTCTCCATAGACCCTTACGCTACAACCTTTCTACAATATTGGCTACAAATAGGACAGCGGTCATAGCGGTAATCTATCGGTTACAGATTATGTCAATAATGTCACAGGAGGTGACACGGCATCAGTGAGACTGATACTGGAATAGCCTCCAGTTTTGGTGTCCTCCTTTGAAAAGATGTGAAATTGGAACTGGGGCAGCAAAGAGCCACCAAATGTTCTGAGGCTGGAGAAAAATGCCTTCTAGTGAGCTATTGAAAGAGCTCAACCTGTTTAGCTTATCAAAGAAGATTGAAGGTGACTTCATTAAAGTGTTGAAGTGCCTTAATGGAGAGAAAAGATTGGGTATTAAAGGGCTCTTGAATCAGGCAGAGAAAGGCCTAACAAGACCCAATGGCTGGAAGGTGAAAAGAGACAAATTCATATTATAACTAAGGCACAAATATTTAACAGTCAGGATAATTCACCACAGGAACAAGCTACCAAGGAAAGTGGTGGATTCTCCATCTCCTGATGTCATTTCATGAAGACAAGATGCCTTTCTAGAATGTGTTTTCCCCCAAAAATAGATCTTGTGTCCTACAGGAAGCCTGTGATATGCAGGGGGTCAGATTAGATGCTCTAATGGTCTCTTCTGGCCATAAAGTCGACTAATTTCTGAAAAACTGAGTGTAGCATTGGGAGCAGCGTCTGATGTTTTCCTGTCTAGCTGGCTTGCTGCCTAGAACAAACGCTCCTTGAGTGGGGTGATCCACAGGAGTAGCTCAAACCTGCAAAGTGCCTGGCCAGGGCAGGACATTAGCCCAGCAAGGGAGGGTGTGGCAGTGACATCACAAGGCCTTTTGCAGGACCTGAGCCTATTGGTGGGAGGTGGTGACCTCACAGAGAGATGCTGACATCAGCCAGGCAGGACAGGGGCGAGGGCAGGGAAACCTCAGAGACCCTGTGGCTTTGCTGCAGCAAGTCTCCTTCTCCTTCTCCAGGTCTCTCTTTGAGGACTGAGAGAGTATTCAGGTTCACGGACGTGAGCGCCAGGAGGAACCTCTTTTGAGTTTTCTCCTTCCCTTTTAGTGATTTTACTAGAAAACTGCCATCCCTGTTTAGAAGGAAAGAGCCTCCTCGAGGTCTGAAACCTGTTCAGTCTGATCCATCTGGTGACAGGTCACTTCCCTTCTCTATAGCTCAGGCTCCTCCCCATCTGTCCAATGGGAACAGGGACAGTTCTTGAACTCTGGGCAGTCGTGAGCCTGAGTGAGAGAAGGGGCGTTAAAGCCCTCTGTGAAGGAGAAAGGAGAGTTTCACGGTGTTTAGCACCAAGGAATTCTAAAGTTTGCTAAAATGTCTAGTCTGTGGAAACAAGAAATGGTCGGGGCCAAACTTTTTAACCACTGCCTTTCTAAATCCCGTTCAGGGTGTGAGTCCCTGTCTTTTCGGTACCTGGGGTTCTTTGCCAGCAGGAGAGAAGAGGTTCCTGCCTCCATTTTGTGGCCTTAACAAACCAAGTATTGTGCCCCAGTTCTCGTCTGAGAGCCCTGAAAAGAACATCTTCCCATCCATGAACAAGACAGGATCTATCTTTCAAAGGGAACAAAGAGACCCTGGGCCTTACAGACTAGCCAGCCTCACTTCCATAGCTGGAGAGATACTGGAACACTCAGTTTGTCAGCAGCACCTACAGGATAATTTGGTTCTTAGCACGAGGATCATGGATTTGTCAAGAACAAATCATTCCAAACCAATCCTCTTTCCTTCTTTGGCAAGGTTCCAGGCCTAGTGGAGGTGGGTAAACAGTATGAATGATGATTTGGAAAGTGGAGTGGAGAGTATCGTTCTAAAATGTGCAACTGACACCAAGCACTTTGGAGCACAGGACTGGAATTCAAAACGCCCTTAACAAATTGGAGACTTGGTCTTCTTGAGCCAAACCCCATGGCTGGGCCCCTCTCTCTACACTCCTCCTCCTGGGCAGTGCGCTCTGACCTTGAATGGTCAGATGCTGCTTAGCGCTGTCAGAGCAGCTTTGGCTGGGGGATTCTCCCAGCACTTTCCAATAGCGGGAAGGTACAAAATCCCCATTTGCCTGCTGGGGACGGAGCCCTAGAGCAGGGAGCAACTTGCCCAGAGTCCCCCAGGAAAAGGAAACCAACCAGCAGTGGAACCAATAGGAAACCCAGCAATGGAACTCTGGAGTCCTGGGGGTGTGCTAGGGTGACCAGCTGTCCCAATTTTATAGGGACAGTCCCAATTTTGGGGTCTTTTTCTTACCTAGGATCCTATTACCCCCCACCCTCTGTCCTGATTTTTCACACTTGCTGTCTGGTCACCCTTGGGTGTGAACATGTGTGGGTCCCAGCTGCTCCCTGCCCCCCTCATTGAAGCAGGTGTGCAGGGTTACTGCCCTGGGAACTGCATGGCACCAGTGGCCATGGGGCTGGCTGGAGGCAGGGCAGAGGCTGATTGGAGGTAGGGTCTGGTTGCAGGCAGGGCAAGGGGTGCGGGGCTGGCTGGAGACAGGGGTGTGTGGGGCAGGCTGTCTGGCTTCAGGCAGGTGTGTGTGGCAGGAGTTGGCTGGAGACAGGGCAGGGTGTCCACGGCTGGGGGTGTGTGGGGGCTGGCTGGCTTTGGGCAGGGCCACAGGGGGTGCGGCAGGAGTTAGCTGGAGACAGGGCAGGGGTTGTGGCAGGGGCTGGCTGTGGGCAGGGGGTGTGAGGCTGGCTGCAGGCAGGGCAGGGGGTGTGGGGCTGGCTGCGGGCAGGGCAGGGGGTGTGGGGCTGGCTGCAGGCAAGGCAGGGAGGATGCAGCTGGTGGGGGCAGGGCAGAGGGTGCAGGGCTGGCTGCAGACAGGGGCTGGCTGCAGGCAGGGCATGGGGTGCAGGGCTCACTGAAAATGTCCTGTCGGTATTTTAAGGTGAAGATAACACCATGGTTACCAGTTGACTGGCACATCCTGGGTTAAAGAAAGGAAGGGACCTGGAGTTAATAGTCTGAAGTATTTGTGTTACCAACCCTGTCACTGTCTGACCCCCCTTCAGTGTGGGGCAGGTGTGTACGTTGCTGTGTGGAACGCACAGACTCCTGCAGAGCAAGGGCAGCTGTTTCCAAGGCAGAGAGCCTGGCACTTAGGAGACTTTCTTGACTTGCTGTTTTGAAGCAATTCAGTAAAAGAACGGTGGAGCTACAATGTCCAGTCAAAATTTCAGCCCCATTGGTGCAAAAATGCTATTTTAGGATCTAAACAGGAGGCTTCCAGCGCTAGGACACCTGACCAGAGAGCTCAGTGGGGGTGTAACAGCTGCTGACTCTGAGGGTCCTGGGCTAAATCCACTTGCAGGTGGAGGCGTTTCGATTTATTTGATCGATAATGAGGAAGGTGAAGATTTAATCGCAGGTATTTTTAGTAAATGTCATGGACAGATCACGGGCAAAACCCAAAGCTCATTGCCCATGACCCGGCCATGACTTATACCATAAATACCCCTCATTGAATCTTGGGAGGGAGGCCCAGGGGTCCGTGGCACCAGCTGTGGGCGCAGGGAGTCCAGGGCCCGTGGCACCATGTACGGGGAGAAGCCCTGGGGACCCACGGCCACTCCAGATGCTGCCAGGTGAGGAGCCCCAGAGGCCAGCTCTGCTCCAGCCACCTCAGGACAGGTGCCAGGAGCCACTGAGCTGTGGCTGCTGCTGCCACACTTGGAACCACTGCTCAAGCTGCCCCCAGGCCAGCTGCTGGGGCAGCCACGGAGTCAGCCGCAGAGGCCACTGCAGAAGCCACAGAATCTATGACTTTTGCAGCGTCCGTGACACAGAGGGATCCCTAATAAAGAGACAAACCCCTCCCTGCTGTGACTGCAGTTCCTGGAAGGAAGAGAAGAACAGAAAGTGAAGAGAGAAGGAAAGAGAGAGACTCCCTGTCACCTCTCTCCCCTGCTCCCTCCCCCTTGTATTCTGTAACCCCATCTCACTGGGTTCCCTGTGCTGGTGCCATGGGGGTGACTCTAGAGTTCTGGGGATTTGGGGGGAGGGGAAGGGGGCTCTTCACTTCTCAGCATTTCACACAAATTTGTCTTTGGGCTGAAGTTTCTCCTGTGAGGCCTCTCAGTCAGAGCTGTACCACACCCCCTTCAGTGGGGGTGTGTAAATGCAGAGTAGGCAGAGAAGTTGCCCATAAAGGGACATATTGATCCGGTGACTGGTTCTGACGGGGTCACATGTCCTCTGACACAGGCTCATGTGCAGAACATGGGAGCTCTGGCTTGTCCTAAATGCTGTAGACTGTGAGTTCCTGGAAAGGGCAGGGGAGAGGGAGCAAGAGGAGAGAGGCAGAGACATTGGAGATGAGGAATTGGGGGGAGAAGAAGGAGAGAACAGAGAGACAATAAATGATTGAAGCAGAACAGGTGTCCCAACTCCATCTTGCTCATCACAGGTGTTGAGAGAGACAGGTAGTTGCAGGTTTTCCAGTGTCAAGTCTGAACTTTGATTCTAACAATGTGCGTTGAAATATCAAGGGGATCTCCACATACCTGATCTCTTCCCCCCTCCCCTTTTTTGTATTAATTTTTATTTTGACGTGTTTGGCTTAACCTGATCGTCCTTTTCCCCACCTGTATTGCAACTTGGCATTTGTTTATTTTCCTCCCTTTTGTTCATGTCATTATAATTGTAACAGCAAAGGAATCTGCAGGAGCAAAACTGACTCAAAACTTCATTTCCCATCATGCTGGAACATCCTACAAACAGCTCACACAGCTGGAATCATAACACGCAAGGCCAGGGGACAGGAGATGCAGGTTTCCAAGTGTTCTGTCTTTCTCAGATGCCACATTCCAGCCCCTTGTCTGCCCCCAGCCGGTATGCCCTGCTGGACTTTGACACCTGGATTGTTTCAGTCTATAGAGAATGTGATTGTAACACAATTTGACTGAAATTGTACCACTTCCACATGAGGAAACAACAAAGAGAAAAGCCATTATTGCATTGACTGGGAATCAAACCCAGATGAAGTGCTTAGAAAGCATCCCTGCACACCACTATACCAATGCATCTGGCAGGAGTAGCTTTCCTGCAAGCTGTGAGTGCTGGCAGAGGAGTGACATATGACCACAGAGTTAATGAGCAGGGTGGATGGGCTGGAAGCTGCCTGACAGCTGGGAGCAGAGTTAGGATCCCAGAGTGACTGAAAGGGGCAAAGGTGAAAACAGATCTCACTGGGAGCTGGCCCCACACCAGCCCCGCCCCAGGAGAGGGGAACTGAAGCTCAACTTCAATCACAGAAAAATCTTCCCTGAGAAGGAAGCTTGTGTTAAAGACCAGGTTTGTGTTTGTTCCTGCTACATACTGCGGGGCTGGGTAGTGCTGATTCCAGCCCCCAGACTCTGGGAGGATAAGGAACAAATTCAGGCTGCCAGTGACCTGCAGGAGGGAGATGATCTTTTGACAGTGACGGACGCCTCGTCCTAAAGGCCTTTGTCTGCCCCCTTCCAGTGACTGTTTGGTACTGGAATGCAGCTGCCACTCCTGGGTCTCTCCTGGGGAAATAATGTTTCTGTGCAAAATACCAAAGCTTTTAACAGAAAGGAAGAAAAGGAAATGGCCACATGATGGGACTAGGACATAAGGAATGAAACACAAGATCCTTCTCCCCTGTGCATTGACTTTTAACCTTGTTTGTGGTGGTGTATCCATGTTGGTCCCAGGGTCCTCTGGGGCGCCAGGCATTGGCCACTTTCGGGAGAGTGGGCTAGATGAACTGGTCTGACTCAGTGTGGCTGTTCTTATGTTCTAACTGCTGGTTATGGAAGAGACGACCTTCCAGGCTACACAGACCTGAAGAAGGGTGCTGGGTTAGCTGCACAGCTTGTCTCTTTCACCAACAGAGGTTGGTCCTCTGCAAGCTCTTACCCTCACCCGCCTTGTCTCTCTTGGACTCTGAAAAGTGCTTTCTCCCCACTCTCCTTGGAGAGACGTTAAGTTTCCCTTTGGGCAACTATCAGGCTGAAGCAATTGTATTGACTGTGACACTAGAATTGAAGATTTAATATTATAAATGAATGAGTCTAAACCTGAGGTTCTGGTTTTCACATTGGTTTTCTAACTCCGTTCCCAATGCTCTTCTAGAAAGGCCTCCAGGCTGCCTGCCCAGCCCAGCACAAGTGGCCAGGAGAAAGCCCACACTGCTGCTCTTTCAGGTAGTTGAAGGCTGCTATCAAACCCCCCTCACTCAGTGAGTCCCCAGTCTGTGGCAGTGCATAGGATCCTTCCGTCCTAAGTGCAGGACTCTGCAATTCTCCTTGTTGAACCTCCTCAGATTTCTTTTGGCCCAACCCTCCAATTTGTCTAGGTCACTCTGGACCCAAACCCCGTCCTCCAGCGCTTGGATTCTTTACATGCTTTCACAGAGCAAAGAGCACATGTTCCATGATTTCATAGGGCAGAGTTTTGTGCTATCGGGAGCTTTCCCTGTGTGAACTTGACAGGTGGCTCAACATAGAGACACATTGTGACCCTTCTCAGGGTGCTGAGGACTGTGAGTCTCCTTGTTGCCACCTGCCACAAGGAAGAGGGAGTTTTGCATTTGGCAGCTGGATGTTAGTGACCAAACTCACCAGCCTGCTGGAACTCAAGGACCCTCCTCTGAGCTACAGCACCCACCTTAACCCTTGAGTTCCTTCAATGTGTCCCCCTCTGGGGTCCAGCCTGGATCACCAGATACCCGGTGAAATCCCAGATCCTCTCTTCCCCAAGTATCCCAGGTTACTAGTTTTACTGTGGACCATTGCTACTGTATCTCACACAGCACCTGAGTACAGTTATCAAACAAGCAAAAAATTTATTTAACAACGGATAGAGATTTAAACAAACAAACGTGAGTGATGGAAACCAACTGTTACCAACTAAACAAAGGCAGAAAGTGATAGAATAGAAAGGCCAGCACAAAAAAAACAGAGAGAGGAACAATAAGATACTAAAAGGACAATGGTTGGAACTCTCCATTTCTCTCAGTCTTTGGATTGATGGGTACTAGAGCTGTAGCAACAGTTGAGGAATCAGGGTAAATTAAATCAAATTAACTTTTCAAGATTAGCCATCATTTCCTGTATGACTAACAAAACACAAAACCAAGACAACTTTCAGTTTTCCAAAATAATTCAGATTATCACACAGTCTCTTACTCTTTAACCAATAACTTCACCTATAATTTCATTTTAATTGGTAACTTTAGCAAAGGGTCATTGTCTTAAATTCTTCAATAAATCTGAGCTACATCCTATCAAGCTGAACTAATATCCAATTGGGTGACCAAACAGCCTTCAGGAAAGATAGAAACCCACATCACAGAGAGACAATACATGACAAAGAAAGTGTCAAGTGAAATTCCAGAGCAGGTTACATCTGATTATTCAGAATCGGGACAAGAGAGTCTCCCATCACATTCTCCTCTGATCCATTCAAACCTGCTTCACTCATCCCTGTCTCCATAGTCAGTTATGTTATTTACAATTTTTAGTATCGTAGCATCCCCATAATGAGGGAAAAACAGCCCTCTTGCCAGAAGTGGCTTTACAATAGATGGAACCTGGGATTTAAACTCTAAATGATCACACTGTATTTGGGATCCATTTGAATTCCCCTCCCAGGACTTTGACACTTTCATCTCCAGTCATAGCGACTCTGATATAGGATTAAAGAAGTCAAAACATCATCTGCAAGCACAGACAACGGAGAATGCTTCATCACATGACACTTTGAGAAGTGGATGGATAGACTGTGACGAAGATAAACTCTGCCTGGCTCAGGCAAAAGGTAACAGTTCTGCAGTGATGGGAAGGAGGAATCTCTGAGTCACCCCATCTCCTTCCAGAGTCACAGAAGCTGAAATTATACTGTTTTCCCGCCCTGCTCCTCTTCATTTACATATAATTTGAAAAATTCCCAATATATCTGCTCTTCAGCACAACCCAGAGCAACGTGAGAACAATTGGCAAGGATACAATCTGTATCACTGGTGACTCAGTGGAGGAATGGTATAAATGTAACACTCCCTGGTTCCTCATAGGAAGGGCACCTCCAATTACTTGTGGGACAATAGAAAGGACAAATAGGTCCATCTCAAAGAGGGCGAACTGCAAAAGGCAAAAATGGGCCACTCATCTGGACAAGCTGAGGATAACGGTGCTGCACACAGTTCAAAGAGCTTGAAAAGTTACTATGTGGGAATCAGGAAAAGTATTAAAGAAAAGAAAGTCTTGATAGCCCTAGAGATTTTTACAACATTTATCTCACTTGCATATTCTCTGATGGCTAACATGGGTTGAGCTACGACTGAAGTTTGTCCCACACTCACTGCATTTGTAGGGTCTGTCCCCTGTGTGGATTCTCTGATGCCTAATAAGGTGCGAACTGCGATTGAAGGTTTTCCTACACTCACGGCATTCATAGGGCCTCTCCCCTGTGTGGATTCTCTGATGTCTAGAAAGGTCTGAGCTGCGATTGAAGGTTTTCCAACACTCACGGCATTCAAGGGCCTTTCCCTGTGTGGATTCTCTGATGTCTAGAAAGGTCTGAGCTGCTAGTGAGGCATTTCCCACACTCACGGCATTCAAACGGCCTCTCCCCTGTGTGGATTCTCTGATGTCTAGAAAGGTCTGAGCTGCGATTGAAGGTTTTCCCACACTCACGGCATTCAAAGGGCCTCTCCCCTGTGTGGATTGTTTGATGACTAATGAGGTGCGAACTGCGATTGAAGGTTTTCCCACACTCACGGCATTTGTAGGGCCTCTCTCCTCTGTGGATTGTTTGATGACTAATGAGGTGCGAACTGCGATTGAAGGTTTTCCCACACTCACGGCATTCATAGGGCCTGTCCCCTGTGTGGATTCTCTGATGTACAGAAAGGGCTGAGCTGTGAGAGAAGGTTTTTCCACACTCCGGGCATGTATTTTTTCTCTTTCGCCTGAGGATATCCTGCTGTGTTGTGGTTTCCATGAGGACCTTCTGAGTTCCCCAACAGGAAATACATTTATCCACTTTCTTCCCTGGCTGGTTTCCTTGATCTGTTTTTGGTCTGTGCTGAATCTCCCAGGATTTTCCCTGCTCATGACTCCTGACACATTCCTTTTCGATCTTTGAGATAATGCTCTGTTTTTACCCACTGGCTCAACATTTTCAGGCTGAGAATTCTGCTCCTCTTTCTCACATGCCATTGCATCACCTGCTGTGATAGAGACAGAAACCTCAAACAGGGATGGAAAGGGGAAGACCAAACAAAAACAAGTGCTGAAGACAGGTCAAATAAAAATTAGGAGCTGAACTCCCCAAACTCTTCCCCAAATAGGAGAGGAGGGGATGAATTCAACCTTCACATCCCATCCAAATACGCAGGGGGAAGGGAGGAAGCTACTGCCTGGTGTCTGCTAGGATCTATAGGAAGCCATGAACTATATGTACCCTGAGGATATGACCCCTGCAAGGGACAATAATGAACTGAGAGACCTCCCCAAGAGCTTTGTAGGGCATCCCAGATGTTTCCTTCAGGCACTTACAGATTCTGAGGTGGTTTAATGTTTCCTCACCTGTGCAGGAAGATCTCAGGATCTCTCTTTCCTCTGAACGCTGGAGGTCTGGGACCCATGGCTCTTCCTTGTTCCAGCTGGGAGATCGCATCAAGTTGGAAAACTAGAAACCCTGCTCAGATGAAAGAAAACAAAGGAGTTCAGTTGATTTCATAAGACTTGGTCATAAAAAAACATTCTATTAATTTAACTTCAGTGCTTAATGTGACCTGGTGGGCCAGTGGCAGTTCTCACTGAAAATGCCAAAGTTAGGGCAGGCTGAAAAGGGAGAGCAGATGCTCCCAAAACTGCTGGTTAACACTAAAGTTAAACTCACCGACCAGTCACCAACTGTGCTTCTGATCCCCCACACGGGTTATCGAGAAGCTGAAAAAAGAAATCACACGGCCCCCTTTATTGCATCCCTGTTCTCTGACTCCCAATCAGCAACTAGGTCCAGTACAGTGAGAGGTTATTTAAAAACTCTGCTCACATAAACAAAGTGTTCCTCTGACCCCAAAGGGTCAGCCACATCCTGAGTCAGTATAGGTTTGGATATTACCCAAAATTCCATCCTTCCAGCCAATCCTTTAGCATCTAAACTAAAGGTTTAAACGAAAGAAAGACAGAAAGAAGTTAAATGGGAACGCAGTCAGATACATTCCAAAATGGATATATCAGGTTCTTAGCAGTATTGGTGAGTTGCTGGCTTGAAAGTCCGTCTGGAACGCATCCATAGCTTGGATGGGTCATTCAGTCCTTTGTTCAGGGTTCAGTTTGTAGAGAAGTTGCTCCAGAAGTAGGAAGGGGATTGAAGACAAATGGAGATGATGCAGCTGCCCTTTACATTCCTTTTGCCATGTGGCCCGTACTTCCTGTGTCCCAAACACAAGCTTCACAGCACGTGGCATGGAAAAGCCTTGGAGTTCTCATTACACAGGCATACCCGGCATGTCTTGCTGACTCAATAGGTGTATCCTCTTGGTCCTTTCCATGGGCTCATTGTACAGATGATGACCCTGAATGGGCCATCAAACAGGCTAGGCAGTGTTGATGCCAATATGTCTGGGGGTGTCACCCAGAAACACTGCACAAGTCTGGAAATACAGATATACCCTACATATCTATAACTCACAATACAAATATCAGAGGGGTAGCCGTGTTAGACAAAGGTGATACAAACGTAGAAACAAAGTATCATACTTGGCAAATCATAAGATTTTCACTGACACCTTACATGGCATATCTAGCACAATTCATTGCAATTTTATCAGATTATATTATTATTTTATTATTAATACCAAAGTGTCTCACAATTCCATACAGTGTCACACTTGGTAAACCAGTGAATTCCCAGGACCAGTTCCCCAGGTCCTTGAAGATGCCGAACACTGTGCTTATGAGGATTGAAATACCCACATATCTGCTGGGAACACACACACAGACACTGTGTCAGTCTATACCCCTCATCTAGAAAATTATGATCAATTTTGTACACAGTATGGCTTGTGAGGTATCATTTGAAAACGCATAACCTACTGAATATTATCCTCCTGTTAAAACGTGTAGTAACACTGTATGTAAAGTTATGAGATTTTACTGTATGATATTACTGAAAAAGTTACAATTCTGAGGAACACCCACAGACCAGTTCCTCAGAGACAGCAAGGCAAACAGCTGGTCAAACAGCCAGTCTCCTGCAGGGGGAAGGTGGGAAGAAGACATTTACATTCCATCACAGGGACCACTTGAAGTTGTTGTGGAAAATGACCACACGATTGATTTTGAATCAGCTCAGCCTGAGGCTCTTTTCTTGGTTAAAAGTGCGCAGGGGCAACAGCTATTGGAATACTGTCCCCCTGAGCTAAAAATCACACAAGCCTTTTAAAGCTTAAAACCCCAAACAATGACACATACGTTGCATGTTAATTTCCTTATTTGGAATATATTGCAAAATATGATGCAGGTCAAAAGCAAGCTGAACAATCAGTTTTCCATATTCAGCCTTTCCTGTTATTGTTATTACACCTGGTGATATAGGAGCAAGACTCTGCATGTCTCAAGAAATGTCACTACCAACCTAGGCCATTTTCACATGCTGGGGTGCAATCCAGATCAGTGAGGAGTTGTGTCATCTGTAATCCTGGGTGAGATTCAGTGTTCTGCTGCTGGAGCTCCCCGGTCTGGATACCCCCAGCCAGCATTCAAGGCCGCACCAGTGTCTGTGTGATAAGTAACCCTGGACCGGCAGCTCTGACTCCAGCCGCCTGCTTGTTACATACCAAGCCCATTCTGGTTTGGGTAGAGATGGCTCAGGCTTTGGGAGAAGGCCGGGGGTAGGAAGCTTCTATTCATTATGCTGGACCTAACCCCCAGTTTTACTTGAATAAAGAGGAGATATTTGGCACTGTGTGATACTGCTCCTGTGCTCTGTTCCCAAAGTGTTCTGCAGCTTGGGAGGGTCTCTGGTAGTGTGTGTGTGTCACTGGCATATTGGGGTGATGCTGAAACACGACAGAGTAGAGGTGGCATTATGGGGGTGGCATGAACCTTCACTCTTCATTTCCCCTTTCAAGAACAGAGGGAACAGGAATCCTTACCCAGCGAGGTCACATTCTCATAGTTCTGCTGCATGACATCCCAGTAGAGGGCTCTCTGAACGGGGTCCAGCAGAGCCCCCTCTTCCCTGGTGAAGTACACAGCCACCTCCTTGAAGGTCACCAGCTCCTGAAAGAGCAAGAGTCCAACACTCAGTACCTGCTGCCTCACTCACAACCCCACTATTCACGGAACAGCAGCACCAGGTAAATGGAAGCTCGGGAGGCACATGTTAACAGAGTCCCACCTCACCTAGCTTAGAGCAGCCAGGCGGCATCAGAGGGTAGAAAGAGAGAACCTTTGTGTCTCCCAGCTGACAGAGGGAGGCAGGATCTTCACATTTATCACATACCTACTAGCCAGAGCTTGATATAGGAGATGGGGCTGTCTCTGGACCCTAGTGGTGTCTCCCTGGTAGGAATCCCAACACTCTCCAAATTAAATATATAGAAGAAAGGGGAAGTCAATAGTAAAGAATAGAAGTTAGAAGGTCAGATTTGTAGAAAACTGGTAAAGAAAGCGATCAGAAATCAATGACCAATCAATGACAATAAGAAGGAAGATTTTAAAAGTATATTAAGTGCAACCTTAATCCTAACAATGGTACTTTACTAATAGAAATGGCAGAATTATCAAAATAATGCAGAAGAGGTAACAGTCCTCAATAAATATTTCTCTCCTGGATTTGGAGAAAAACAGATGATGTACTCGTATCATAAGATGTTGATGGCGACACTCTTTCCATTCCAACAAAAAGTCATGAGGACAGTAGCTATTAAAGTCAGATATGTTTAAATCAGCGGGTCCAGATAACTTGTATCCAAGACTTTCTAAAAGACCTGAAATCTGACATCTATATTCATCAAGAGAATGGAGCAGCCAATACTGGATTTCATTCATTAATAAAGAATCAAAGAAGGGTAATATGATTAGTGCCCACTAACAAAGGTTTAGAGAAAATAGAGCCTATCAAACTAACAGGATATCCTTACTGGAGGAGATCAAAAGTTTGGTTGCAGCTAATAGTATTGATGTAATTTACCTAAACTTCTGTAAGGGATATGACTTGATCAGCACAATATTTTTACTAAAAAAACTAGAATGATACAAAATAAACATGGCATGCATTAAATAGATTAAAAACTGTGATAGTAAATGGGGAACCAGGGTCAGTGGATTTCTTTCTAGCAGGTTCCCGCAGGATTGGTTCTTGGCCCTGTGCTATTTAACATTCTTATCCATGACCTAAAAGAGTGTATAAAATCATCACTTATAAAGTTTGCAGTTGCCACAATGATTGGGGTTGTGAGTAGAATGAAGTGTGAGTAGATTCAGGCTCCATCACTGGGAGTCTGGGAAGTTGTCCCAGCCCTGGCTGGAGGGTTATTCCTGTTCCACAAAGAAGGGAAGTTCCATTCCCAACTCCTGTGCCTTGAAATTAGGCCCTATCTGACATTACACCCCCATATTCATCATAGTGGTACGGTTATAATATGATTAGGACATAATTATGATGTATTTTGTACAAGATGCATTATGTGTGGTGTCACTGGAAAAGTTATGATTTGCTGAATATGATTATCCTATTTGTGTGCACATATCACGTTCGTATCTGAAGTTATGGATATTGACTCTGTATCTGTCTTTCAAATGTGCTTACTCTGGGTAACACCCACAACGAGCCTTTCAGGTACAACAGTGAAGAAGCCAGACAGTGCTGATGGCTCATCAACAAAGACAATGGACTGTGGAAGAGCTTAGCCTTCCTCTGAATGTTTCAGCCAGCCTATTAGTCATGGATACTAGGTAAGGTAATAAGGTAATAATTGGAGATATACCAATCTCCTAGAACTGGAAGGGACCTTGCAAGGTCATCTAGTCCAGCCCCCTGCCTTCACTAGCAGGACCAATTTTTGCCCCAGATTCCTAAGTGGCCTCCATGAGTTGAACTCACAAGCCTGAGTTTAGCAGGCCAATGCTCAAACCACTGAGCTATCCCTCCCCACTATGATGCAGCAGGGCCTGTGACCAGACCACATGACACTAAACTCCATTTTAGTACCTGTATTTTCCACAAACTGGACTGGGAACTGAGTTTGGAACAAAGGGGTCACGCCATATGGAAAAGCTACACAAGGTGTGGTGTGACGTTATCTCTTGGTCTCATTCCCCACAGAAGAGAACTCCTGGAAACACCTGAGAAACAAAAACTGAAGTGGGAAGTGCTGCTCCCAGGATAAAGGGATTTCTAGCTTGTGTATGTCTTCTTGGTGGACTTCTTGTATCATCAGTCAGGGTGAGAAACTGCTAATTCAAATTCTATCCAGCTAGTATATTAGTCGTAGTTTGAGTTTTGGTTATTTGCTAAATAATCTGCTTTGATCTGTTTGTTATCACTTATAATCACTTAATCTGTCTTTCTGCAGCTAATAAACTTGTTTTATGCTTTATCTTAACCAGCGTATTTTGAGTGACGTGTCTGGGGAAAATCTCAGCTTAGTTAGCACAAGCTCGCTGTGCACATCTGTCCCAGATCGAGGAAGGGAACTATATTAATGAGCTGACATTACAGAGATCCTGTGCACTATAAGAGGGTATAATTCTGAATGTATCCTACAGCAAGTGTGCAAGGTTGGGGAGCTGAGAAATTGGCTGTTGTCGTCTATCTGTGCTTGAGCGGCTTAGGTAAAGCACTCAGGTAGCTTAGTTGGGTGTATGGTGTCACCTGCTGTCCTGTTGGGTGATAACAGGCACTGGAGAGGCTGGCTGAATCTCCAGCAAATCAGTGTGAGAAGGGCCAGCCCAGCTTGAGGGTTAGAGGCACAGCGGTTCCCAGAAGCCCCCAGACTGCCCCTGCAGGTGACAACCCATCACACCTAAACTACACTAGTGTCAGCAGGTTTGTCACATCCTGTCCCCTCCTTTCTCCGCCCGAGATATTTCCTGCCTCCCACCACCTCTAGCAATTCCCACCCTCCTATGCATTTACTGCTCCTCTCCTCCAAGCAGAACCCACCACCAGCTCCTGAGAATCCCTTACCTGAGACAGCTCCATTGCAACCATTTCCTTCCCCTGGGAGAACAGGATGATCTGGAGCAAAACATGGATGTTATTCTGTAGCCTGCTGGGGTGAAAAGGGCAAGGTGTAAGAATTCAGACGGGGCTTTTGTACATTCCACAAGCCGATTCCCCCCAGGTTTTCCCCTGCTAATGGACACTCTAGGTTCTGCCACACTGTGAAGCACAGAGTGACCTTATCCCAGTACAGGCCTAGCCCCCTCCCACCAGGGTGTAACCCTCTGACACATGGTGAAACCCTCCCAGTAACAGTCTCTCTGTTACACTTATCAAGTTGGTGGACAATACCAAGCTGGGAGGGGTTGTAAGTGCTTTGGAGGATTGGATTAAAATTCAAAATGATCTGGACAAACTGGAGAAATGAGCTGAAGGAAAGAGGATGAAATTCAATAGAGACAAGTGCAAAGTACTCCACTTTGGAAGGAACAATCAGAGATCAGAGAAGAGCAGAATCAAGGAGTCACTTTGGGGGATTCTCCCTGTCATTGTCCCCAAGGCAGCTCTCTCAGGTTTACAAAGTTGTTTGATGTTACAGCCATTATACAGTCTCTCCTGGGAGTGCCCCTTTCATCGGCTGGACCTAGTTTTAGTTTTCGGTAGTTAACAATCTTGGTTTATTGTTTATCTAACCAGTATGTTTGGATTCAAGTGTGTTGCAAACTCCATTTGGGATAACAAGCTGGTGCATGTCATTTCCACTGATGAAATGACAGACTTCATATGAGCTTGCTTTGTTCAGTAGCGTGCTGGACAGTGCAAGGCGCACATTTCTGGGGAAAGTTGGGCACTTGAGAATTTGCTGGTTTTTCCTGAGGTGTAATTCATGAGTGGCTGTCTAGCAGCACTCAATACTGTGTAGCAGGAGAGAGTTACATGCTGGAGACTGTGTGTAAGACAAGACTGTGTGACAAGAGGGGCTGTTCTCACGGGAAAACAGTGGAAAAGGCACCCCAGGTTGGAGAACTGAGGGGACACAGCTATTTAACAGTCCAGATTGTACTCTGGGTAATGTCACAGACACTCATTATGACAGAGCCTCTTTCAACACAGAGAAAGTAAATCCATGTCCCAGACATCGAAGACTCCAGACAGAGGGCAACTGTCCCTGGCACTGCTTCTTGCTGACAGAGAGGTTCAGAGACAGTGAGAGAGTCCTGGGAAGCTGGGAACAGGAAGCATGGGCTGGTGGGGATCAGCTGAGAAAGGGAACAGGAAGGACAGGGATATCACTGAATGCAGGATCTCAGCAGTACTAGATGACAGGATAGCACATAGTGCAGCCCATTGGAAAACATAATCCCAACTATACATACAGAATGATGGGGTCTACATTAGCTGTTTCCACTCAAGAGATGGATCTTGGAGTCACTGTGGATAGTTCTCTGAAAACATCCACTCAGTTTGCAGCAGCAGTGAAAAAGCGAACAATGTTGGAAATAATTAAGAAAGGGATAGATACGACAGACTATATCATATATCATATTTGTAAAAACAGCAAATGAATCCATGATACACCCACATCTTGAATACTGCACGCAGATGTTGTCGCCCCATCTCAAAAAAAGATATACTGGAATTGGAAAAGGTTCAGAAAAGGGCAACAAAATGATTAGGGGTATGGAACCGTTATGCCAGACCTAACTTCCAGTTTCACTTGAGCAAACAGGAGCTATTTGACACTGTGCAATATGGCTCCTGTGCTCTGTTCCCAAAGTGTTCTGCAGCAGGGGAGAAATGAGAGAATGTTCTTTTTCTTGCCTATGTCCCAGGATGGACCCCTAAAATGGAGCTGAGCACAGGGACCTACTAACGCTAATTCCGCCACTGAGCTTCCTTCTCTGGATACCCCAGCCAGCATTCAAGGGCCTTGCAGTGTCTGTGTGATAAGTGACCTTGGGCCAGCAGCTCTGACTCCAGCAGCCTGCTTGTTACACCCCAAGCATTATTGTGGTCTGGGTGGAGAAGGCTCAGAGTTTGAGAAATCAGGGGTAGGAAGCTTCTGCTGATTATGCCGCACCTAACCCTCAGTTTTACTTGAGCAAACAGGAGATATTTGACACTGTGCAATACGGCTCCTGTGCTCTGTTCCTAAAGCGTTCTGCAGCAGGGGAGGGTCTCTGGTAGTGTGTGTGTGTCACTGGCATATTGGGGTGATGCTGAATCAGGACAGAGTAGAGGTGGCATTGTGGGGCTGGCGTGAACCTTAACTCTTCATTTCCCCTTCCCAGATCCGAGGGGACAGGAACCCTTACCCAGCGAGGTCACAGTCTCATAGTTCTCCTGCATGACATCTCTGTAGAGGGCTCTCTGAGCAGGGTCCAGCAGAGCCCCCTCTCCCCTGGTGAAATGCACAGCCACCTCCTCGAAGGTCACCGGCCCCTGAAAGAGCAAGAGTCCAACACTCAGGATCTCTTTCCCCACTCACAGCCCAACTATTTGTGGCAGAGAGGAGCGAATCAAATGGAAGCTCTGGGTGGATCCCACTCAACAGAGTCCCACCCCACTCCGCTCAGAGTATCCAGCAAATACCAGGGTGAGGGGACGAAGAGAGCCCCTTGTCTCTCCCAGCAGATCCATCACACACCTGCTAGCCACCGACTGATTCAGGAGATGGAGCCCCTAGCAGGGTCAGGAGAGCTCCTGGTAGGAAGCCCAACACCCTCCCCATTGTGAGGCGGGATATGAAGGGAGAGGCAGCTCCAATAAGCCTGACTCATGGGTGCCCCCTTCATATCTCACAGCGGCCGCTGGTTAGTGAGGTCAGGCTCCAGCACTGGGAGTCTGGTCAGTTTGACTAGCTCCATGTAGGTGGGCTATTTTCTTTCTTCACAAATTAGGGTATTTCCACCTCCGAACCTCCTGGGTCTGTTCCTAGAATCTGGGCCACTTTTTAAATAACTCCCAGCAGGTTTGCCACACCCTGGCCTCCTCCTTTCCCCACGCTGTGAATTTCCTGCCCCGCTCCAACCTCTAGACCAGACTGTGCAAACCTTCCCATCTCCGGTGTATTTGCTGTCCCTCTCCTCCAGCAGGAACCCACCAGCAACCCCCCAATAATCTCTACCTGAGTTGGCTCCACTGCAGCCATTTCTCTTCTCTGTCCCACGCCAGGCTGGGATGAGCTGGAGCAAAACATGGACGCCATTCTGCAGCCTGTCTCGGGGAGAAGGGTGTATCAGAACCGGTTTTAGTTAATTTCACATCAGAATTCCCCCAGGCCCTTTCCCTGAAGACAGACACCCTAGATTCTGCCATGCAGGAAATGCTCAGTCTGTTTATTACAGTGTAGATCTGGCCCCTCCTGCCATGCTAAGCCCAGACACATTTTTAACCTCCCTTCTCCCTCCCCTCACCCTCTAACAAAGTCTCTGAACACAAGGCTAGAAAAGAGCAGAACCAAAGGAGTCACTGTGGGGGATTCCCTCGGACACTGACCCCACGGCAGCCACACCCCAGCAGGGGGAATATGGAGTCAGGAACTGGCTTTTCCTCTGTCTGATCCTTGTTTTGTTCACTGGAAAGTCACAGGGGCAGAGGGAGCCCTGGGGGATGTCTCTTGAACTGGAGTATGGAAGGCCTGGAGGGACAAAATAGATAAGAAATGTCCATGGCCTGTCACTAGCAAATAATGGCCACCATGGATCCACCCCAGAGGTGGCTGCATCTTAGCACTGCAGGAAGCAACCCCTCACCAAGGCCATTTGCCATGGGGCTTGGGATACTTCTCAGCTGACACTGCACTCAGAGTGACCTCCTCATCCCGTGCCAGCTGGAGAAAGAGGTCCAGCCAACTCTTCTGTAACTGGTTGGGAACCACCGATCTCCAAACAGGGGAGGCCTCTGGCTTTGATGGGTATTAAATATGTGGCTGATCTCTTTCTTTTGTAGCCTGATTTGGGGAGGTTAGTAGGGACAGTGGAATTTATCCACTTAATTTAGTTGTATTTAATAAGTAATTTTCTAATTAATTAGTAATGTTAATAATACTTGATAGATATTAATAATATGGGTATGGCTCGCCAATATGTGTGATCAGAAGATAAAGTTCGTCTTGAATCAGGCTTCACAGAATTTAATACAAGGAGATTGGGGTATATTACAGGAAATTTAGACAGAGACAGAGTTTAGTCAAACAAGACCTTTTATTTAAAATCAATAAAACAAGAAGTAAATGTAAAATGTTAAAAAGCAGTATGAGATTACAAAGTTATAAAATATCACAGTTCTTTAAGAGATATGATATGATATTACACAGTTCTAAATGCACTTTGCAGCAAATAGTACTAGAGTAAATTTCACACCTCTGCTAGAGGAAGTATAGTTATAAAGAAACTGGTTATGAGTTAAACCCTTCTTAGCATAGATGCTTTAGAGGTGAAGTAGAAATTAAGAATTATTTCATACTTACAGCTGTGAAAGGACAGAACACTATGACTTATCAGTAGTTGACAGCTTTCGTAGGTGTAGGCAGGGTGAGGCGATGGAGAATAGAAGGATGGGTGTATCGCCTGCCTAATGGTGGATTGTCACACCTTTTATAGGGAGAAATCCTTCCTCCTATGCCCAAATTTGTCTTTCCCCCATGGAAAGGTGAGGGTACCTGTTTTCATTGGCTGACCTTTTGTGTGCGTACTAATGACAGCTATATAGTAGCTTGCGGGTGTATGTGTTACATTTGTGGTCAAAAATACCCTCCTTTGTACCCTAACTAGGTGAAAGGTTAGTAAACATTCAAAAAGTCCCTAGACATTGTGCGTAGGTTTGTCTCCTATTATTACTTTTCTGAGTAAGGGTCTTAAAGGTTGCTGTCAGCGTCACAAAGGAAATAGGCCAGGATGTCTGGCTTAGAAGTTTCTAGATATCTTGCGTTACAGCTATTGCAAATTCCTATTAATCTATGCAGCTTACACACTTTATCAAAAGACATTTTATACAGACCAACAGATTAATCCTCAGGGCTACACTTTGGCAAACATTTTAACAGAGGTAAAGGAGGGACCAAATGATTCACAAAGGAGTCAGGAAAGATGATCTCTGGGCAATTTCACCCCTGCAACCTCCAGGATGGAGAAGAACTCAGGGCAACAGGTTCCCTCGAAGGAAGAAGTTGCTGGGATTTAGAAACACAGGAACAGCCCCAAACCCGAGGATTTTTAACTGACATTTGATAATGAGATAGAAAGAGGCAAAACCTGAGCTTTGAGAGCAACGTTCAGAAATGAAAGAGAAAGGGTGGAAATCTGAGAGATTTTGGATCCATTTTGCAAATTATAGAGAGACAAGTGGAAAATCAGAGGGATTTTATATCAGTTGTTGATAGGAGGCAAAATCTGAGTGTTTCACATCAATATTTGATAAATGAATAAAGAGGAAATGGGCAACATTTGCAAACATTTTATATCCATGTTCAAGAATCTGAGAAAAGGTGTAAATCTGAGATTTTCTTAGAATTTTATAATTAGAGAGACGGGGAAATCTCAGGGCATATTCAATTAGAAATAGACAACTAGAGAGCAGTGGGGCAAATGTTTAGGGTATTTTATATGAATCTTTGAGATTTGCAAAGCAAATATGTCACAAACTGCGTATTTGATAACATGAGAGAAAAACATCAAGATCTGAGGGGATTTGATATTGCTGTTAACAAACTAGTGGAAAAGGGGACTGTTGGACTGGATTTTATACGACTGTCAATACATAAACACAAAGTGATGGTTCCCCCACCCCCACCATTGCCATGGGCAGCAGGGAGCCCTTTGAGGAGCTGATTAAAAGGGAGGGGGAGGGGGAGCTGAAAGGTCCCTGGATAAAGGAAGGGAGCAGCAGTGGGGGACGGACAGGTGACTGGCAACTGATGGTTGGGGGCAACTGCGTTGGTAGTTAGGGGGCAACAACTGGGATTGGGAAAGGGGGGTCTGGGCAGTCCCCATGGGGGACACGTGCATCTCCCTTCCCTGGCAGAGACACGGCATCTCCTAGAAGATCAGGGTTGGAAGGGACCTCAGGAGGTGTCTAGCCCAACCCCCTGCTCAAAGCAGGACCAATCACCAACTAAATCCCCAAATGGCCCCCGCAAGGAGTCAGCTCCCAGCCCTGGGTTTAGCAGGCCAGTGCTCTAACCACTGAGCCATCCCACCCCCACTCCAGGGGCAGCCATGTGCTGGGGAATGACGCAGGGCAACAATTTCCCACCTACACAAGGACAATCGCTGCAGATAACACGGGTGGAAAATGCCCCTCACGAGAGAAGATTTTAAACTGACGTTTGAGACTCATGGGGAGAACGGGGGAAATCGGGGGAGACGGGAGAGCTGATCATTGGAGGGGAAAGGGGGGAAATCGCCCCAGATTTTATAGCCCCGTGTGAGACACTGAGCGAGAAAAGGGGCAGAACTAGAGAGAATTTGTATCGGGGGCGAGAGCCAAGTGGCACAAACAGGGACAGGATCCAATTAACCCCCCTCCCCCCTTCGCCCGCCCGCCACTTCTCCCCCCACTTGGGAAGTTCCTGGCTGCACAGAGACAGTTCAACCCCCTCCCCCGCGTCCCACTGACCTTCCCCCTCCAACTCCAGCTTCTCCTCCCTGCCTGACACCCCCATCTCCCCACACCACAGGATCCCCCCGCCAGGCCCCAGTCTCTGCCCCCCAAATCCCAGCGATGCCGGGGGCAGCTCCTGCTGCAGCTCCACTGGGGCTGAGGCAGCTCTGAGGCTTCTCCCGGGTTCCCCGGGGCAGAGTCACTTTCCTGCCCAGCCCCAGTGCCCCCCCCCCGGGGTCTCTCACTCCCCGGGGGCTCCGTGGGAGGCTGGACACCAGGGATGCAGGACGGCAGGAATGGGGTGACAGGCCTCCTGTTCCTCAGTCTCACGGCGGGACCCAGGGGTTCGTCGCTCTCGGCTCGGGAGCACTGGGAAGACCCGACCGTGGAGGGCCGTCGCTGGGGGGACGGCCCAGCAGGCGCTGAGCACGTCCTTATATCACTTCTGTGGCGGGAAAAGGGCTGAGGAGATGGAACGCTGAGGGCTGGTTTTGGCGGGAAAAACCGGTTTGGACTGGTTTGAGCCTGTCCCTGATGGTAAACAAGTCCCCTCTCAGAGATGGAGTCCAGGGTCAATAGTTCATATGCTCCAGATTGGATCTTATTTTAAAGCCAGTGATTTACTTCGTAGACATCTTATTAACCAACTAATGGAACCTATTCAACAGTTCATACTTCTCACACCTAACAATGAGATAAAAAGAACACAGACCAGCCTTGTCAGTAACAGCTAATGTCCCAACTGGGACGCACGTGAGCTTGTTGCAGAGCTGCTGCTCAGGGATGGGAACCTCCTGGCACCCCAGCCTCCAAAATCACTCAGGCTGCACTTTCTGCACGACTAGGTGCTGGCTGAGGGCGTGGGAATTGGTGGCCTCTGCTGCAGGTGATGGGAATCGCAGGTATTTAAAGCCATGGCCTAGAGGAGGAAGTGCCTAACTCCAGAGTCTGCAGCTGCCTAGGGCCAGGGCTGAGGATTTAGAGCCCCTAGTGCTGCCGTTGCAAGGTTCAAGCACGCTCAGCCCTGGCATTGCCACCCCTCCTGCGGCTAGTAGCTGCAGCTGGCTAAGGCTGGCCTCTGGGAACTGGCCCCATGGCTGTAGCCAGAGAAGCTGCAGGTGGCTCTGTGACTACTGGGGCCATTAAGCTAGAGCAGCTAAAGACACTGGAGTTCACCTCAAGGAACAGAGGGCACCAGTAGGACAGGAATGTCAAGGGGAGCAGGGAAGGAGGGAGCAGGTCAGGCTGGCAGAGGGAGCTTCCAGCTGGGTGGGAGCATTTCCAAAGTGGAAAGGAAACAAGTATGGGGAGAGGTGGTGGTGACCAGGTAGCAGACTAGCATGTAGATGGGAGCAGAGGGAGAGAGGCTGGTGGCTTTGGATTCCCAAGGGCTCAGTCCTGACTTTGGGGAGATGGTGTTTGCAGGTGGCTGGTTCACATGGCAGGATGGGGGCTGGGGGCGGGGATCTGTCAGAACTGATCAGGTGTCTGCTGGCTTTAGAACTCTGAGCTGAGACTAGGACCATCTGCCGTGACTGGTGACATGGGGGGTACTGGAGACATGGCTAGAGAAGGTCTGAATGAGGAAGGAGATAAATCTGTGGGGAGTTTCCTTGATCACTATGAAAGTTCTGCTCACTGTGGACACTGGTAAACCCACATGGGTGTACAGCTCAATAAGAAAACCCGGGGCTGAGGAGCTGTGTATGGCAATGCGTACAGTCATGTAGGGTGTGTGATCAAAATGAAAAATGTCTCTGAGGTTCAGTACCGGGTATCCTATGGCACCAATGGCACTGTCCCACCAGGCCCACACTCGGAGCCCACATTGACTACATAGGGGCCTACAAATATGTTTGGTACCGGGACCCACAAAAGGTTAATCTGGCCCTGACTGCCCGAGCACTATTTCAGCCCCACTTTTTTGGGTGGACCTCCCACAGTGGGAGCTGCAGAGCCCTCCCCAACACCCCCTCCTGGTGTTGGGAGGAACAGGAGAAAGAACAAAATAAGCAAGAGAAGAAGAGAAAGGAGGGAGGGATGGAGGAAAATGTGAAACAACAAGGACAAACCCTAATGTCCCCAGTTTATTATTGACATACATGTGACCTCAAGTACTACCAATCTGTGTTCCCCCCACCACACAGTCTCTCACACCCATCCATCTCCCAAACTGTCCCTCAGTCCAAAAAGCATTCTTCCTTCATATCGTTGAAAAGACTCACAGCAAACAGAAGAATTCTGGTTTTAAAATAATCCTCCAGCAAGACTAAGAAACACATCTATCTGTAGCTTAGAAAACATTCCCAAGAAATTTTAACAATATGTTGTCATGAAGAAACCAAAGGACTAAAGAGACCTGATTTTCAACTACTTAAAAAAACTTCTCAAATCAGCATCTTTAGAGTGAAACTCTTTCTGCTTTTGTAACCAGACAATTCTCCCCAGAAGGAGAGGCACTGGTCCTGGAGACACTGCAATACCAGGTCAATGCATGGGATGGACAGAGCAAGCTCCTATTCCGCAGGTAAGTGCTGCATCCTGACCCCTCCCAGAGCCTGCACCCTCACCCCTCCCACATACCTCTTCCCACTCCCAAACTCCCTCCCAGAGCCTGCTCCCCGCTCCACACACCCCTGCCCCAACTCTCTCCCACAGCCTGCACCCCTCCTCCTTCCCACATGCCCCCTCCCGCCTGCCCCAGTCTCCCACCCAGAACCTGCAACCCCACTCCTCCTCCTGTTCCTGCTACCCCCTGCCCCAGCCCAGAGCCTGCACCCTGCACCCAAACTCCATCCCAGAGCCTGCACCCCAGAACCCCTCCCCCACCCAAACTCCCACCCAGAGACCAGCCGCTCACCCCACCTGCACCCAAACACCCCCCACAGTCACCACCCCACCAGCACCCCAAACCCCACCCCACGGCCAGCACCTAGACCTCCTCCCCACCCAAACTCCTCCCAGAGCCTTAGGCAGGTGAAGGGCGGAGTTTTGGGGGGCGGGTTCTGAGCGGTATGAGTGACATTATTGGCCACTGGGAGGACTGGAGGACTGGCACCGGCCCTAAGGTAAATCGTGGTTGAGACCCTGCTTTAAGGGATTGGAGCAATGCTGGAGAGACTGACGGGCAGGGAGCTGGGGAGCTGTGTGTGCCCCAAGGAGAGTTGTTGTTGTGCTCTGGTGACACAGAGCGGGGGTGGGGAGTTTGTAAGCTGTGGTGTTTGTCTAGAGCGAAAGTTTACTAATCCCCAGGGTAAAAACTGTTCCTGCTCTGGGCTATACAGGACACTCCTTGTTGTGAGTATAAATCAGTGGGTGAATGTTTCCCAGCAGGGTAATGGGTTCCTAGTTCCAATCCAAGTGATTCCCTTTAAAAACTTTTTCGAATGAAAATCGATTTCCACACCCATCTCCAGTATGTTCAGGAGTTCGCTGAATGGGGGCGGGGCTTGAAATGAATTTAAACACTCAGCATTTTCCTGTGCAAATGAATAAAGACCTAGCAGAGCTGTCCAGCAGCTGAAATCAGTTCCAGTCCTCGGCGTCTCTAAGAGGACACTCAGTAGCTGAGGCATGTGGGACACCTCTGTGGTGAGGACAGGTGAAAAATGCTGGATTCAATGAAAGCTGAGACCATAGGAGGAAGGTGAACGGCAGCACCACACAGGGTCATAACACTCAGACACGGGGCTTCACTGTCACTTCCCTGTGTTTTCATCATTTCTATCCTAAGGAACACACCCTCCCCTCCCCACATTGTCACACACAACCTTCTCCTTGAGCCCCATCCCACCCCTACCCCTCTCCCCACACATGCCATGGGACACAGCCTCTCAGTGACTCACCCAGATGGGGCTTGTCTCTGCATCTCCCCAACAGGGAGCAGAGAGCCAAAGGGCCACAGGAGACCAATGGAGCTAGGCAGGGATAGAAAATACTTCCCCTCCCTTCCCAAGAGTCCCGTTAATCTCACCCATGGGACGTTCCAGCACCGGGTGGGCTCAAAGCACCAACCTTCCCCTGAGCAACGGAAGGGGGAACCAGCTCTAGCACATGGAAGGAGGCTCCCCACCTCTGCTGCTGCCATCCTGCAGCCGTTAATCTGGATGTGTTTTAGCTCATGCAACCCCACTCCACTAATCCATCCATGAAACAAAGAGACAAGTCCTGAGTTGGGCTCCAGTGGTGCAATGGGTTAGCGCAGTGCTGAGCTGGAGCCTGTTTCACCAGTTCGCAGGAGCCGGTTGTTAAATTTAGAAGCCATTTTAGAACCTGTTGTCCCAGGACAAATGGTTCTAAAGAACCACCCTACCCCTGCCACAGCTCACCTCTGCTCCTACCCTCCCCCTCCCTTGCTTCCCACAAATCAGATGTTCACACAGGAAGCCTGGGACTCAGGAGGGCTCCTTCCTCATCAAGCAGCTCAGTGGATGGGAATCTTAGAGTCACCCTGGGGCTTTAGGAGCAGAAACCCCCACAGAGCTTCCATGCAATTGGCACTTTGCCATCACTGCTCAGGACTGACACTTGTGCAGGGAGACTGGCTGGGCCACATGCCAGCTGGGCCTGAGCAAAGCAGCAGGGGTGAAAGGCAAATGTAGGAGTGAACCCAGGGCCTTATACATGCAGATCAGGCACTGAGCCACTGAGCCACATCCCCAAACAGGCCTTCTTTGCTGACTGTTACGCTCAGAGCCTGCCTCTTTCCAACGCAGCCAGTGGCTTATAAGCTTCATGGGAAACCTTTTCCCCCCAGTCATGCTCTCGTGCAGGTTGCTGGTTCTTAGGGGTCACTTTGCAGCAGGGCCAGATTTGATGTGTGGGGCGGAGAGAGTGTGTGCGCCCTGGACTCAAGGTTAGCTCAAAAAAAAAAAAAAAAGGCAAGGGAAATACTGCTGGCTGGGAGCTAAATATGCAGGACAATGGGTTGGGATTCTTCTCCGCTCAGATTTGTTATGGAGCTGGCAGTCTCCCAAATGATGGTCTGTTCCTTCCCTCAAAATGCCGGCTAAGCCTCTCCTTTTCAATTTAAAGCTCCATGAAAGGAAAAAAAATGAGGAAGAAAGCACAGAAGCTACGGATGTAGTTGAGACAGGACTTGGAGTGATAAAAGGCCAAAGGAAGGAAAGCCACAATGTTTGTGCCTGGTTTTGAACCAGGGATCTTTTGCATGTTAGGCAAATGTGATAACCACTACACTACAAAAATCACCCGTTGTCAATTTTGGGGCCCTTTTCTAAGGCTTTCTCAGTAGCCACTAAACCAGCTCATTTGCCTTTGAAGAACAGAGAACCCAAAGGGCATCAAGAACTTATGTTTTTTGGATGAGCCAAGAAAAGGGAGTAGCATTGTCCCCCTCGGGCAGTCCCTGTTCAATTCCAGGTCAGAAAGCAAAACTCTTCTGCAAGAATATCCGAAAAATATTGTGTTTCACTTCACTTCATAAGTACAGTTGTGTGGCAATTAAATGATGACCCTAAAGTTTCATAAAAGCAAAGAACATTAAACAAGATAGTGTGGGAAATACGGATGTATCTGAGGAAAGGGCTTGGAATGAAGGAAGACAAAAATTGATGGGTCGAGAGAACAGGCCCTGTTTCCCCCTGGTTTGGAGCTTCTCTCACAACTACTGGAATAGAAAAGCTAAGCAAATAGGGTTCTATTGTTGCACAGGAGATTGAAGTGAGGCTATTTTCTCCAGATGATCATGTCAGGAGTGGGGTTTGAAACCACGTCTCTATGCAGAGACCAAAACATCCAAGAGATAGGAAAAAAGAGTCTTAAAAAAACCTAGCACTTTAGACCAGCCCACTATCCTCCTGCTACAAAGACTGTGACTTATGAACCCTAGTTTTGTTAATAGTTGATGAACTCTTTAGGGAGGTCGAGGTGGCACATC
Source organism: Mauremys reevesii (assembly GCF_016161935.1). NCBI lineage: Eukaryota > Metazoa > Chordata > Testudines > Geoemydidae > Mauremys > Mauremys reevesii. The sequence goes on from NC_052639.1 coordinate 26,093,424, forward strand.
TCTTTCAACTCCTAGAGACCTTCTACAGCACAGCTGATTTTTAGACACGCTCACCCGGACCTAAAGTTACATGTTTCCTGGAGCTCCATGAGTTCTGAGGTGTTGTAATCTCCCTGCTCGCATTTTAAGTGAACAAAAGATGGGTGCTGGCATTCTGAGAAAGTAACGGTGAACCGCGAAATCCTGCCCTGTGGGCCAGACAGTTAAGCAACCAGCACCCACAACCTCTATCATGACAGCATTCTGTCTGGGAACAACTCACTGATCAATAGCTGAGGGGTGAAATCCTCATTTCTGTGTTGTTCTAGCACTGTAGTCCCCCCTTTCCTATTGCTTGTCTGTATAATCTCTGTCTGGTGCTGTGATTGTTTCAGTCTGCTGTATAATTAATTTGTTGAGTGTAAACCAATTAAGGTGGTGGGGTATAATTGGTTAGATAATCATGTTACAATATGTTAGGATTGGTTAGTTACATTTCAGTAAAATGATTGGTTAAGGCATAGCTAAGCAGAACTCAAGTATTACTATATAGTCTGCAGTCAATCAGGAAGTAAGTGGGGGGAATGGGAATGGGGGTAGGGGAATTAGAATTATGTTTTGCTAAGGGGGGGAATAGGAACAGGGAATGGGAACAGGGACACAGGCAAGCCTCTGTGGTGTCAGAGCTGGGAAGGGGGACACTGAGGAAGGAAATTGGAATCATTGCTTGCTGGAAGTTTACCGCAATAAACATTGACTTGTTTGCACCTTTGAACTTTGTGTATTGATGCTCTCTGGTCACTCGACAAGGACCAGGGAATGGGAGGTGATGGGATAAACCATCTAACAAGTACGTCTTTCAGGATGTGAAAAACCCCAGAACCAGTATAATTAAGCTGACCTAAGCCATGGTTAGATAGTGCTAAATGAAATGAAAGATTGTTCTCTCAATGTAGCTATTACAGGGATGGAAAACCCCTCCAGTCACTGTACAACTGTCTTCTCCACAGTGCTAGAGCAGTGTCACAGCAGCATTTTAAGTTTAGCCAGCCTCAAAGTGAGGTCAGGTCTGGCTGTAGTTTGGCTCTGTGGATGCTCAGGCACTAAGACAACAGCGATGAATTGCATCATGTTATTCCTAGAAGTCATGGATGATGCAATCATAACGAAGCTGAACCAATTGCCCTATATCAGCTCTAGAAATCATACAGTGTCTTGCTCTCTTATTTGTCAGTGTTTGATTTTGCAAAGGGACCCATTTCTCTTTAGCCAAAGTGAGCAGAGATGCCTCGTACTTGTGTGAACAGTGCAGATAACTTGTGCTATGTTTGTGGTGAAGTGACTTTTGCGTCACAAAAGTGCAGTATAAACACTATGGTTAAGAAAGCCTATCACTTTTCTTTTGGCTGCAAAATTGGAGATCAGGTGTGTGATGGAAGCAATGAGTGTGGCAATCTCAGTGAACCGACGGAGGTGACGGTGGTCAGAGAGAGACAACGGAAGGTTAAAGGGGCAACGATGGGCATAACGATGATGATTGTGTTGTATTTCATTCCTTAGATCTGGTGCCAGCGCCCGTCCCTTTAGCCTTGTAGTTTACCAAGAGTAAAACTAAACCTCTGTTGAGATACAAGGGAGAGTCTGTGTCCATTCCTGCTAGCTGCACAGGGGTTTGACGTTGCTGCTTTCAATCCTCCGGCTCTGCCGAGACAAGGAACAATTCAGGCGGTCACTGAACTGAAGGAGGAGATGATTTTCTGACAGGGAGGGACGGCTCCTCTTAAAGGTGTTTGGCAGGCAGCCTCCTTCCCAGGTCTGTCCCGACAACACCCAGTTGAAAAGGGACTCTCCTCAGCCCTCCTCAGCCCGGTGAAAATGAGCAAGTGAGTGAGCGTGGGGAGAGCGGCGACGGAGGGAGATGGATTGAGCGGGCCGGGACCTCGGTGAAGGGGCGGGATGAGGGTGTTCAGTTTTGTTGGGTCAGAAAGTTGGCAACCCCAGATCCAGGAAACAACACAACCACCCAAGGTTTCGGGCCTGGGGCAGGACATCAGGTTTGTGGGGTGGGGGGGGTGTGGCAGTGACATCACAAAGGCCTTTTGCAAGAACTCGACCTATTGGGCAAAGGTGGTGGGGAGGGGGTGACCTCACAGAGACCCCGACATCAGCCGGGCAGGACCAAGGTGCAGGGCCAGGCCAGTCTCTGAGACCCCGGCTTTGCTGCCGCAAGTCTCCTTCACGAGGTCTCTCCTGGAGGGCTGAGAGAGAATTAGGATTCACGGCTGTGAGCATGAGGAGGAACCTCTGTGGAGTTTTCTCCTTTCCTGCCACTGATTGTGCCGAAAACAAACTTCCCTTTGACAAGGTAAGAGGCTGAGAGAGGTTTGGAACCTGTTCAGTCTGATCCACCTGGCGCAGGCAGCATTCTAGGCCCAGGAAACACTGGCTTCAGGTGGCAGAATTTGATTTCCTACCTAGGGTTTGATGGTTGGAATCCCTGGGGACATTGGGGTTTGTCCTTTTTGGTTTCCCTTTTCCTCTTTCCTCCCTCCTTTTGCCTCTTCTCTTGCTTCTTTTCCCCCTTTCCCCTGCTTCCCTCCCTCTACCAAGGAGGGGTGTGTAGAGTGTGGGCGGGGGAGGGAGGTTGCTCTCATTGCGGGAGGTCCTCACCAAGAGGTGGGTCTGGGTCTGAGAGTGATCCCCTCTGATAGTGTCCTGGGCCGTCCTTTGGCACATCTGGTGAGACCCCTCAGCCTCCCGCCCCCTCAGAGTCTCAGTGCTGATTGGCCGAGCAGGGGGCTATCGACAGCGAGGAGACTCGGGTCCTTTTGGTCTTTTTTCAGATCAGGCAAAGAAGTCACAACCAATCCAATGTACGGGATTAATCTTGCTGCTTCTCTCCATTAATTGTCTCTTGGCAGTTCATGATTTCCTCTAATGTTCTAAGTTTTCTAAAATACTTGCTGAATAATTACTATGAACCACCGTTGGTCTATAGCTCACTTGAGAGCACTTTATTCTGATCAGTCAATGTATGAAATTCAAGATGTGACAGGTAGGTTGAAAGTCAGGAGCAGTGTTTCCTCTAATTTGTTGTCCGTGTGCGGAATGAATTGTGTTGTGCGCACCAATATGGAGGTGAGGTGTGACACATCACCTGTATATTGGTGCACGTTACAAAATTCATTCTGCACATGGATGTGTGACGAGGCGGTTCTGGCGGGACCCAACTGAGAGTGTCAAATCAGGACCAATTGCTCAAACAGGGCAGTCACAGCCCTAGGCTGGGGTTTTTCCACCTCTAAGGCAAACCAAACCAGCCAGACAAAGAGGACTTCGGTCTCACCCCACTGGCTAACCACAAGTCACACGAGCAATTTCCTTAGACACTCCAGTCTCCCAGTATCACCAGTGCACTCGTCCTGGGGATGAATGGTTATGAAATGGTTATGAAAACCAACACCCCAATAAAAGAAAAAGGTTCCCTTGATCCCAAAGGACCAAGCCCCAGACCCAGGTCAATATACACATCAGATCTTACCCACAAATCACGCTGTTGCCAATCCTTTAGAATCTAAAATCTAAAGGTTTATTTACAAAGGGAAAAAGGTAGAGCTGAGAGCTAGAACTGGTTACATGGAATCAACTCCATACAGCAATGGCAAAGTTCTTAGTTCAGGCTTGCAGCAGCGATGGCATAAACTGCAGGTTCCAATCAAGTCTCTGGAACATCCCCCGCTGGGATGGGCCATTCAGTCCTTTGTGCAGAGCTTCAGCTTGTAGCAAAGTCCCTCCAGAGGGAAGAAGCAGGAGTGAAGACCAGATGGAGATGATACATCAGCCTTATACAGGGGTGAGCTGGAGCCGGGTCGCACCGGTTCACACGAACCGGGTGTTAAATTGAGAAGCGGTTTTAGAACCGCTTGTTAACTGGCTTCCCTGCGAAGCTGTGAAGGGCTCTGGCCGGGAAGGGTGTAATTCCTCCTCCCGGCCGCCGGGGGGCGCTGCGCTGCGCTGCGGGAGCCATGTGAGCTGCCTCCTGGCCCTGCTGCTGCTGCTGCTCCTCGGAGCTCTGGCCCTGGGGTCCCGCTGCTGCCAGGTGAGTCCCCGGGGAGGGGGCTGCTCCCAGCCGGTCCCGGGTGTGAGTGTCCGGCTGCCTCCTGCTGCTCCCAGCCCCGCCCCCCCGTGTGAGTGTCTGTGACCCCGCCCCCTGCCCCCGCCCCAGCCCCGCCCACAGCCCCCCCCTACCCCCCCTGCACAGCTCTGTGGGTGAGGCACAGGCCCTGGGGGGGGGGCTGGCTGAGCACAGCGCACAGCTCTGTGGGTGAGGCACAGGCCCGGGGGGGGGGCTGAGCACAGCGCACAGCTCTGTGGGTGAGGCACAGGCCCTGGGGGGGGGGGCTGAGCACAGCGCACAGCTCTGTGGGTGAGGCACAGGCCCTGGGGGGCTGAGCACACCGCACAGCTCTGTGGGTGAGGCACAGGCCCTGGGGGCTGGCTGAGCACAGCGCACAGCTCTGTGGGTGAGGCACAGGCCCTGGGGCTGGCTGAGCACAGCGCACAGCTCTGTGGGTGAGGCACAGGCCCTGGGGCTGGCTGAGCACAGCGCACAGCTCTGTGGGTGAGGCACAGGCCCTGGGGGGGGGAGCTGGCTGAGCACAGCGCACAGCTCTGTGGGTGAGGCACAGGCCCTGGGGGGCTGAGCACAGCGCACAGCTCTGTGGGTGAGGCACAGGCCCTGGGGGGCGGGCTGAGCACAGCGCACAGCTCTGTGGGTGAGGCACAGGCCCTGGGGGCTGAGCACAGCGCACAGCTCTGTGGGTGAGGCACAGGCCCTGGGGCTGGCTGAGCACAGCGCACAGCTCTGTGGGTGAGGCACAGGCCCTGGGGGCTGAGCACAGCGCACAGCTCTGTGGGTGAGGCACAGGCCCTGGGGGCTGGCGGAGCACAGCGCACAGCTCTGTGGGTGAGGCACCGGCCCTGGGGGGCGGGCTGAGCACAGCGCACAGCTCTGTGGGTGAGGCACAGGCCCTGGGGCTGGCTGAGCACAGCGCACAGCTCTGTGTGTGAGGCACAGGCCCGGGGGGCTGGCTGAGCACAGCGCACAGCTCTGTGGGTGAGGCACAGGCCCTGGGGGGCTGAGTACAGCGCACAGCTCTGTGGGTGAGGCACAGGCCCTGGGGAGCTGGCTGAGCACAGCGCACAGCTCTGTGGGTGAGGCACAGGCCCTGGGGGCTGGCTGAGCACAGCGCACAGCTCTGTGGGTGAGGCACAGGCCCTGGGGGGGGCTGAGCACAGCGCACAGCTCTGTGGGTGAGGCACAGGCCCTGGGGGCGGGGGGCTGAGCACAGCGCACAGCTCTGTGGGGGAGGCACAGGCCCAGGACGGGGGGGCTGTCTGAGAACAGCGCACACCTCTGAGGGTGAGGCACAGGCCCTGGGGGCTGGCTGAGCACAGCGCACAGCTCTGTGGGTGAGGCACAGGCCCTGGGGGGCTGGCTGAGCACAGCGCACAGCTCTGTGGGTGAGGCACAGGCCCTGGGGCTGGCTGAGCACAGCGCACAGCTCTGTGGGTGAGGCACAGGCCCTGGGGCTGGCTGAGCACAGCGCACAGCTCTGTGGGTGAGGCACAGGCCCTGGGGCTGGCTTAGCACAGCGCACAGCTCTGTGGGTGAGGCACAGGCCCTGGGGGGGGGGCTGGCTGAGCACAGCGCACAGCTCTGTGGGTGAGGCACAGGCCCTGGGGTGGGGGCTGAGCACAGCGCACAGCTCTGTGGGTGAGGCACAGGCCCTGGGGGGCTGGCTGAGCACAGCGCACAGCTCTGTGGGTGAGGCACAGGCCGTGGGGTGGGGGCTGGCTGAGCACAGCGCACAGCTCTGTGGGTGAGGCACAGGCCCTGGGGCCTGAGCACAGCACACAGCTCTGTGGGTGAGGCACAGGCCCTGGGGGGCTGGCTGAGCACAGCGCACAGCTCTGTGGGTGAGGCACAGGCCCTGGGGGGCTGAGCACAGCGCACAGCTCTGTGGGTGAGGCACAGGCCCTGGGGGGCTGAGCACAGCGCACAGCTCTGTGGGTGAGGCACAGGCCCTGGGGGCTGAGCACAGCGCCCAGCTCGGGGGGTGAGGCACAGGCCCTGGGGGGAGCTGGCTGAGCACAGCGCACAGCTCTGTGGGTGAGGCACAGGCCCTGGGGGGGGGGCTGAGCACAGCGCACAGCTCTGTGGGTGAGGCACAGGCCCTGGGGGGCTGGCTGAGCACAGCGCACAGCTCTGTGGGTGAGGCACAGGCCCTGGGGGGGGAGCTGAGCACAGCGCACAGCTCTGTGTGTGAGGCACAGGCCCTGGGGGGGAGGGGGGCTGAGCACAGCGCACAGCTCTGTGTGTGAGGCACAGGCCCTGGGGGGGGCTGAGCACAGCGCACAGCTCTGTGGGTGAGGCACAGGCCCTGGGGCTGGCTGAGCACAGCGCACAGCTCTGTGGGTGAGGCACAGGCCCTGGGGGCTGGCTGAGCACAGCGCACAGCTCTGTGGGTGAGGCACAGGCCCTGGGGGCTGAGCACAGCGCACAGCTCTGTGGGTGAGGCACAGGCCCTGGGGCTGAGCACAGCGCACAGCTCTGTGGGTGAGGCACAGGCCCTGGGGGCTGGCTGAGCACAGCGCACAGCTCTGTGGGTGAGGCACAGGCCCTGGGGGGGCTGAGCACAGCGCACAGCTCTGTGGGTGAGGCACAGGCCCTGGGGCTGGCTGAGCACAGCGCACAGCTCTGTGGGTGAGGCACAGGCCCTGGGGCTGGCTGAGCACAGCGCACAGCTCTGTGGGTGAGGCACAGGCCCTGGGGGGCTGAGCACAGCGCACAGCTCTGTGGGTGAGGCACAGGCCCTGGGGGGGCTGAGCACAGCGCACAGCTCTGTGGGTGAGGCACAGGCCCTGGGGCTGGCTGAGCACAGCGCACAGCTCTGTGGGTGAGGCACAGGCCCTGGGGCTGGCTGAGCACAGCGCACAGCTCTGTGGGTGAGGCACAGGCCCTGGGGCTGGCTGAGCACAGCGCACAGCTCTGTGGGTGAGGCACAGGCCCTGGGGGGGCTGAGCACAGCGCACAGCTCTGTGGGTGAGGCACAGGCCCTGGGGGCTGGCTGAGCACAGCGCACAGCTCTGTGGGTGAGGCACAGGCCCTGGGGCTGAGCACAGCGCACAGCTCTGTGGGTGAGGCACAGGCCCTGGGGCTGGCTGAGCACAGCGCACAGCTCTGTGGGTGAGGCACAGGCCCTGGGGCTGGCTGAGCACAGCGCACAGCTCTGTGGGTGAGGCACAGGCCCAGGGGGGCTGGCTGAGCACAGCGCACAGCTCTGTGGGTGAGGCACAGGCCCTGGGGGAGGGCTGAGCACAGCGCACAGCTCTGTGGGTGAGGCACAGGCCCTGGGGGGGACTGAGCACAGCGCACAGCTCTGTGGGTGAGGCACAGGCCCTGGGGGGGGCTGAGCACAGCGCACAGCTCTGTGGGTGAGGCACAGGCCCTGGGGGTGGCTGAGCACAGCGCACAGCTCTGTGGGTGAGGCACAGGCCCTGGGGGGGGGCTGAGCACAGCGCACAGCTCTGTGGGTGAGGCACAGGCCCTGGGGGGGGGCTGAGCACAGCGCACAGCTCTGTGGGTGAGGCACAGGCCCTGGGTGGGAGCTGGCTGAGCACAGCGCACAGCTCTGTGGGTGAGGCACAGGCCCTGGGGGGGTCTGGCAGAGCACAGCGCACAGCTCTGTGGGTGAGGCACAGGCCCTGGGGGGGTGGCTGAGCACAGCGCACAGCTCTGTGGGTGAGGCACAGGCCCTGGGGGGGGCTGAGCACAGCGCACAGCTCTGTGGGTGAGGCACAGGCCCTGGGGGGGCTGAGCACAGTGCACAGCTCTGTGGGTGAGGCACAGGCCCTGGGGGGCTGGCTGAGCACAGCGCACCGCTCTGGGGGTGAGGCTCCGGCCCCGGGGGGCTGGCTGAGCACAGCGCACAGCTCTGTGGGTGAGGCACAGGCCCTGGGGGAGGGCTGAGCACAGCGCACAGCTCTGTGGGTGAGGCACAGGCCCTGGGGGCTGAGCACATCTCACAGCTCTGTGGGTGAGGCACAGGCCCTGGGGCTGGCTGAGCACAGCGCACAGCTCTGTGGGTGAGGCACAGGCCCTGGGGCTGGGGGGCTGAGCACAGCGCACAGCTCTGTGGGTGAGGCACAGGCCCTGGGGGGCTGAGCACAGCGCACAGCTCTGTGGGTGAGGCACAGGCCCTGGGGTGGGGCTGAGCACAGCGCACAGCTCTGTGGGTGAGGCACAGGCCCTGGGGGCTGAGCACAGCGCACAGCTCTGTGGGTGAGGCACAGGCCCTGGGGGCTGGCTGAGCACAGCGCACAGCTCTGTGGGTGAGGCACAGGCCCTGGGGGCTGAGCACAGCGCACAGCTCTGTGGGTGAGGCACAGGCCCTGGGGCTGGCTGAGCACAGCGCACAGCTCTGTGGGTGAGGCACAGGCCCTGGGGGGCTGGCTGAGCACAGCGCACACCTCTGTGGGTGGGGCACAGGCCCTGGGGCTGGCTGAGCACAGCGCACAGCTCTGTGGGTGAGGCACAGGCCCTGGGGCTGGCTGAGCACAGCGCACAGCTCTGTGGGTGAGGCACAGGCCCTGGGGCTGGCTGAGCACAGCGCACAGCTCTGTGGGTGAGGCACAGGCCCTGGGGGCTGAGCACAGCGCACAGCTCTGTGGGTGAGGCACAGGCCCTGGGGCTGGCTGAGCACAGCGCACAGCTCTGTGGGTGAGGCACAGGCCCTGGGGCTGGCTGAGCACAGCGCACAGCTCTGTGGGTGAGGCACAGGCCCTGGGGCTGGCTGAGCACAGCGCACAGCTCTGTGGGGGAGGCACAGGCCCTGGGGGCTGAGCACAGCGCACAGCTCTGTGGGGGAGGCCCAGGCCCTGGGGCTGGGTGGCTGAGCACAGCGCACAGCTCTGTGGGTGAGGCACAGGCCCTGGGGGGGAGCTGGCTGAGCACAGCGCACAGCTCTGTGGGTGAGGCACAGGCCCGGGGGGGGGGCTGAGCACAGCGCACAGCTCTGTGGGTGAGGCACAGGCCCCGGGGCGGGCTGGCTGAGCACAGCGCACAGCTCTGTGGGTGAGGCACAGGCCCTGGGGGGGGGGCTGAGCACAGCGCACAGCTCTGTGGGTGAGGCACAGGCCCTGGGGGGGCTGGCTGAGCACAGCGCACAGCTCTGTGGGTGAGGCACAGGCCCTGGGGGGGAGCTGGCTGAGCACAGCGCACAGCTCTGTGGGTGAGGCACAGGCCCTGGGGGGGGGCTGAGCACAGCGCACAGCTCTGTGGGTGAGGCACAGGCCCTGGGGGCTGGCTGAGCACAGCGCACAGCTCTGTGGGTGAGGCACAGGCCCTAGGGGGCTGGCTGAGCACAGCGCACAGCTCTGTGGGTGAGGCACAGGCCCTGGGGGGGAGCTGGCTGAGCACAGCGCACAGCTCTGTGGGTGAGGCACAGGCCCTGGGGGGGGCTGGCTGAGCACAGCGCACAGCTCTGTGTGTGAGGCACAGGCCCGGGGGGGGGGCTCCAGATTGTATGTTGTGCTTCCTCATGAAACTCTTCTGCCCGACTGATTGGCAGCAACAAGGGCCGGGTTCAGGCTGTAGGGATCTATTTCAATAACACAATGGAAAACCGGCTCTGACCCCCACCCAGCGACCTGGGACAATTACCTACCACCCCCCTAAGGGGCAAGACTTCCCCTCTCACAGGCACAGACTCTGAGTGTAGCAAAATCCTTTTCATAAAGGAGGGAAACAATGTGGCATCATGTTGGGAAAACTCCACAAACAGGATTCATAACGCAAACCAAGAGCAAAAGCCCCACCCCCAAGTAACTCTCGCAGTGTCCTTTCCCCCTCAGGGTCTAAACATCCAGCAGCCCAACAGTCTCCCCCCACCCGCAGTTTCTGTCCTTGGTCAGCGTAGCCTCCAGAGTTCAGAAGTTCCTCTGCAGAGTTTACCTCCCAGCCTGGGTGGAAGCAGGAAAAGGTATGTGGGGGTGGGGTTGTGCATCTTACATGCTCCACTGCTCACCTTGACACCTGACTGTCATGCCTATCCTGGGGGTTCTCCTGCAATCTTCACCACCAGCTGCGCCTCTCTGCCAGCCACCCTGCAAACCGCTCCTCTCCGCCAGCCACTCTGCTATCCGCACCTCTCCGCCAGCCACCCTGCTATCCGCTCCTCTCCGCCAGCCACCCTGCTATCCGCTCCTCTCCGCCAGCCACCCTGCTATCCGCTCCTCTCCGCCAGCCACCCTGCTATCCGCTCCTCTCCGCCAGCCACCCTGCTATCCGCTCCTCTCCGCCAGCCACATCTCTATCCGCTCCTCTCCGCCAGCCACCCTGCTATCCGCTCCTCTCCGCCAGCCACCCTGCTATCCGCTCCTCTCCGCCAGCCACCCTGCTATCCGCTCCTCTCCGCCAGCCACCCTGCTATCCGCTCCTCTCCGCCAGCCACTCTGCTATCCGCTCCTCTCCGCCAGCCACCCTGCTATCGGCTCCTCTCCGCCAGCCACCCTGCTATCGGCTCCTCTCCGCCAGCCACCCTGCTATCCGCTCCTCTCCGCCAGCCACTCTGCAAACCGCTCCTCTCCGCCAGCCACTCTGCAAACCGCTCCTCTCCGCCAGCCACCCTGCTATCCGCTCCACTACGCCACCCACCCTGCTATCCGCTCCTCTCCGCCAGCCACCCTGCTATCCGCTCCTCTCCGCCAGCCACCCTGCTATCCGCTCCTCTCCGCCAGCCACCCTGCTATCCGCTCCTCTCCCGCAGCCACCCTGCTATCCGCTCCTCTCCGCCAGCCACCCTGCTATCCGCTCCTCTCCGCCAGCCACCCTGCTATCCGCTCCTCTCCGTCAGCCACCCTGCTATCCGCTCCCTTCCGCCAGCCACCCTGCTATCTGCTCTTCTGTGTCACCCACCCGGCTATCCGCTCCTCTGTGTCACCCACCCTGCTATCCGCTCCTCTCCGCCAGCCACCCTGCTATCCGCTCCTCTGTGTCACCCACCCTGCTATCTGCCACCCTGATATCCGCTCCTCTCTGCCAGCCACCCTGCTATCTGCTCCTCTGTGTCAACCACTCTGCTATCCGCTCCTCTCTGTAACCCACCCTGCTATACATTTCTCTCCGCCAGCCACCCTGCTATCCGCACCTCTCCGCCAGCCACCCTGCTATCAGATCCTCTCCTCCAGCTACCCAGCAATCCGCTCCTCTCTGTACCCACCCTGCTATCCATTCCTCTCCGCCAGCCACCCTACTATCCGCTCCTCTTTGCCAGCCACCCTGCTATCCGCTCCTCACCCCCAGCCACTCTTCTATCCGCTCCTCTCCACCAGCCACTCTTCTATCCGCTCCTCTCCGCCAGCCACCCTGCTATCCGCTCCTCTCCGCCAGCCACCCTGCTATCCGCTCCTCTCCGCCAGCCACCCTGCTATCCGCTCCTCTCCGCCAGCCACCCTGCTATACACTCCTCTATGTCACCGACTCTGCTATCCGCTCCTCTCCACCAGCCACCCTGCTATCCGCTCCTCTCCGCCAGCCACCCTGCTATCCGCTCCTCTCCGCCAGCCACCCTGCTATCCGCTCCTCTCCGCCAGCCACCCTGCTATCCGCTCCTCTCCGCCAGCCACCCTGCTATCCGCTCCTCTCCGTCAGCCACCCTGCTATCCGCTCCTCTCCGACAGCCACCCTGCTATCCGCTCCTCTCCGCCAGCCACCCTGCTATCCGCTCCTCTCCCGCAGCCACCCTGCTATCCGCTCCTCTCCGCCAGCCACCCTGCTATCCGCTCCTCTCCGCCAGCCACCCTGCTATCCGCTCCTCTCCCCAAGCCACCCTGCTATCAGCTCCTCTCCGTCAGCCACTCTTCTATCCGCTCCTCTCCACCAGTCGCTCTGCTATCCGCTCCTCTCCGCTAGATGCTCTGCTATCCGCTCCTCTCCGCTAGCCGCCCTGCTATCCGCTCCTCTCCGCCAGCCACCCTGCTATCCGCTCCTCTCCGCCAGCCACCCTGCTATCCGCTCCTCTCCGCCAGCCACCCTGCTATCCGCTCCTCTCCGCCAGCCACCCTGCTATCCGCTCCTCTCCACGAGCCACCTTGCTATCCGCTCCTCTCCGCCAGCCACCCTGCTATCCGCTCCTCTGAGTCAGCCACTCTGCTATCCGCTCCTCTCCGCCAGCCACCCTGCTATCCGCTCCTCTCCGCCAGCCACCCTGCTATCCGCTCCTCTGTGTCACCCACCCTGCTATCCGCTCCTCTCCGCCAGCCACCCTGCTATCCGCTCCTCTCCGCCAGCCACCCTGCTATCCGCTCCTCTCCGCCAGCCACCCTGCTATCCGCTCCTCTCCGCCAGCCACCCTGCTATCCGCTCCTCTCCGTCAGCCACCCTGCTATCCGCTCCTCTCCGCCAGCCACCCTGCTATCCGCTCCTCTCCGCCAGCCACCCTGCTATCCGCTCCTCTCCGCCAGCCACCCTGCTATCCGCTCCTCTCCGCCAGCCACCCTGCTATCCGCTCCTCTCCGCCAGCCACTCTGCTATCCGCTCCTCTCGTCACCCACTCTGCTATCCGCTCCTCTCCGCCAGCCACCCTGCTATCCGCTCCTCTCCGCCAGCCACCCTGCTATCCGCTCCTCTGTGTCACCCACTCTGCTATCCGCTCCTCTCCACCAGCCACCCTGCTATCCGCTCCTCTCCGCCAGCCACCCTGCTATCCGCTGCTCTGTGTCAGCCACCCTGCTATCCGCTCCTCTCCGCCAGCCACTCTGCTATCCGCTCCTCTCCGCCAGCCACCCTGCTATCCGCTCCTCCCCTACAGCCACCCTGCTATCCGCTCCTCTCCGTCAGCCACTCTGCTATCCGCTCCTCTCCGCCAGCCACCCTGCTATCCGCTCCTCTCCGCCAGCCACCCTGCTATCCGCTCCTCTCCGCCAGCCACCCTGCTATCCGCTCCTCTCCGCCAGCCACCCTGCTATCCGCTCCTCTCCGCCAGCCACCCTGCTATCCGCTCCTCTCCGTCAGCCACCCTGCTATCCGCTCCTCTCCCCAGCCACCCTGCTATCCGCTCCTCTCCCCAGCCACCCTGCTATCAGCTCCTCTCCGTCAGCCACCCTACTATCCGCTCCTTTGAGTCAGCCACTCTGCTATCCGCTCCTCTCCGCCAGCCACCCTGCTATCCGCTCCTCTCCGCCAGCCACTCTGCAATCCGCTCCTCTCCGCCAGCCACCTGCTATCCGCTCCTCTCCGCCAGCCACCCTGCTATCCGCTCCTCTCCGCCAGCCACCCTGCTATCCGCTCCTCTCCGCCAGCCACCCTGGTATCCGCTCCTCTCCGTCAGCCACCCTGCTATCTGCTTCTCTCCATCAGCCACCCTGCTATCCGCTCCTCTCCGCCAGCCACCCTGCTATCCGCTCCTCTCCGCCAGCCACCCTGCTATCCGCTCCTCTCCGTCAGCCACTCTGCTATCCGCTCCTCTCCGCCAGCCACCCTGCTATCCGCTCCTCTCCCGCAGCCACCCTGCTATCCGCTCCTCTGCCGCAGCCACCTGCTATCCGCTCCTCTCCGCCAGCCACCCTGCTATCCGCTCCTCTCCGCCAGCCACCTGCTATCCGCTCCTCTCCGCCAGCCACCCTGCTATCCGCTCCTCTGTGTCAGCCACTCTGCTATCCGCTCCTCTCCGTCAGCCACCCTGCTATCCGCTCCTCTCCGCCAGCCACCCTGCTATCCGCTCCTCTCCGCCAGCCACCCTGCTATCCGCTCCTCTCCGTCAGCCACCCTGCTATCCGCTCCTCTCCGCCAGCCACTCTGCTATCCGCTCCTCTCCGCCAGCCACCCTGCTATCCGCTCCTCTCCGCCAGCCACCCTGCTATCCGCTCCTCTCCGCCAGCCACCCTGCTATCCGCTCCTCTCTGTCAGCCACCCTGCTATCCGCTCCTCTGTGTCACCCACCCTGCTATCCGCTCCTCTCCGCCAGCCACCCTGCTATCCGCTCCTCTCCGCCAGCCACCCTGCTATCCGCTCCTCTCCGCCAGCCACCCTGCTATCCGCTCCTCTCCGCCAGCCACCCTGCTATCCGCTCCTCTGAGTCAGCCACTCTGCTATCCGCTCCTCTGTGTCAGCCACTCTGCTATCCGCTCCTCTCCGCCAGCCACCTGCTATCCGCTCCTCTCCGCCAGCCACCCTGCTATCCGCTCCTCTGAGTCAGCCACCCTGCTATCCGCTCTCCTCCGCCAGCCACCCTGCTATCCGCTCCTCTGTGTCACCCACTCTGCTATCCGCTCCTCTCTGTCAGCCACCCTGCTATCCGCTCCTCTCCGCCAGCCACCCTGCTATCCGCTCCTCTCCATCAGCCACTCTGCTATCCGCTCCTCTCCGTCAGCCACCCTGCTATCCGCTCCTCTCCGCCAGCCACCCTGCTATCCGCTCCTCTGTGTCACCCACTCTGCTATCCGCTCCATTCCGCCAGCCACCCTGCTATCCGCTCCTCTCCGCCAGCCACCCTGCTATCCGCTCCTCTGTGTCAGCCACCCTGCTATCCGCTCCTCTCCACCAGCCACCCTGCTATCCGCTCCTCTCCGTCAGCCACTCTGCTATCCGCTCCTCTCCGCCAGCCACCCTGCTATCCGCTCCTCTCCGCCAGCCACCCTGCTATCCGCTCCTCTCCGCCAGCCACCCTGCTATCCGCTCCTCTCCGCCAGCCACCCTGCTATCCGCTCCTCTCCGTCAGCCACTCTGCTATCCGCTCCTCTCCGTCAGCCACCCTGCTATCCGCTCCTCTGAGTCAGCCACTCTGCTATCCGCTCCTCTCCGTCAGCCACCCTGCTATCCGCTCCTCTCCGCCAGCCACCCTGCTATCCGCTCCTCTCCGCCAGCCACCCTGCTATCCGCTCCTCTCCGTCAGCCACCCTGCTATCCGCTCCTCTGAGTCAGCCACTCTGCTATCCGCTCCTCTCCGCCAGCCACCCTGCTATCCGCTCTCCTCCGCCAGCCACCCTGCTATCCGCTCCTCTGAGTCAGCCACCCTGCTATCCGCTCCTCTCCACCAGCCACCCTGCTATCCGCTCCTCTCCGTCAGCCACCCTGCTATCCGCTCCTCTCCGCCAGCCACCCTGCTATCCGCTCCTCTCCGTCAGCCACCCTGCTATCCGCTCCTCTCCGTCAGCCACCCTGCTATCCGCTCCTCTCCGCCAGCCACCCTGCTATCTGCTCCTCTGTGTCAGCCACCCTGCTATCCGCTCCTCTCCGTCAGCCACCCTGCTATCCGCTCCTCTCCGCCAGCCACCCTGCTATCCGCTCCTCTCCATCAGCCACCCTGCTATCCGCTCCTCTCCGTCAGCCACCCTGCTATCCGCTCCTCTCCGCCAGCCACCCTGCTATCCGCTCCTCTGTGTCAGCCACTCTGCTATCCGCTCCTCTCCGCCAGCCACCCTGCTATCCGCTCCTCTCCGCCAGCCACCCTGCTATCCGCTCCTCTGAGTCAGCCACCCTGCTATCCGCTCCTCTCCACCAGCCACCCTGCTATCCGCTCCTCTCCGCCAGCCACCCTGCTATCCGCTCCTCTCCGTCAGCCACCCTGCTATCCGCTCCTCTCCGCCAGCCACCCTGCTATCTGCTCCTCTCCGTCAGCCACCCTGCTATCCGCTTCTCTCCGTCAGCCACCGTCTATCCGCTCCTCTGAGTCAGCCACTCTGCTATCCGCTCCTCTCCGCCAGCCACCCTGCTATCCGCTCCTCTCCGCCAGCCACCCTGCTATCCGCTCCTCTCCGCCAGCCACCCTGCTATCCGCTCCTCTCCGCCAGCCACCCTGCTATCCGCTCCTCTCCGTCAGCCACCCTGCTATCCGCTCCTCTGGGTCAGCCACTCTGCTATCCGCTCCTCTCCGCCAGCCACCCTGCTATCCGCTCCTCTCCGCCAGCCACCCTGCTATCCGCTCCTCTCCGTCAGCCACCCTGCTATCCGCTCCTCTCCGCCAGCCACCCTGCTATCCGCTCCTCTCCGCCAGACACCCTGCTATCCGCTCCTCTGAGTCAGCCACCCTGCTATCCGCTCCTCTCCGCCAGCCACCCTGCTATCCGCTCCTCTGCGTCAGACACCCTGCTATCCGCTCCTCTCCCTCAGCCACCCTGCTATCCGCTCCTCTCTGATAGCCACCCTGGTATCCGCTCCTCTCCGTCAGCCACCCTGCTATCCGCTCCTCTCCGCCAGCCACCCTGCTATCCGCTCCTCTCCGTCAGCCACCCTGCTATCCGCTCCTCTCCGTCAGCCACCCTGCTATCCGCTCCTCTGAGTCAGCCACTCTGCTATCCGCTCCTCTCCGCCAGCCACCCTGCTATCCGCTCCTCGGTGTCACCCACTCTGCTATCCGCTCCTCTCCGCCAGCCACCCTGCTATCCGCTCCTCTCCGCCAGCCACCCTGCTATCCGCTCCTCTCCGCCAGCCACCCTGCTATCCGCTCCTCTCCGTCAGCCACCCTGCTATCTGCTCCTCTCCCCCAGCCACCCTGCTATCCGCTCCTCTGCGTCAGCCACTCTGCTATCCGCTCCTCTCAGTCAGCCACCCTGCTATCCGCTCCTCTCCGTCAGCCACCCTGCTATCCGCTCCTCTCCGCCAGCCACCCTGCTATCCGCTCCTCTCCGCCAGCCACCCTGCTATCCGCTCCTCTCCGTCAGCCACCCTGCTATCTGCTCCTCTCCGCCAGCCACCCTGCTATCCGCTCCTCTCCGCCAGCCACCCTGCTATCCGCTCCTCTCCGCCAGCCACCCTGCTATCCGCTCCTCTCCGCCAGCCACCCTGCTATCCGCTCCTCTCCGCCAGCCACCCTGCTATCCGCTCCTCTCCGCCAGCCACCCTGCTATCCGCTCCTCTCCAGCCACCCTGCTATCCGCTCCTCTCCAGCCACCGTGCTATCCGCTCCTCTCCGCCAGCCACCTGCTATCCGCTCCTCTCCGCCAGCCACTCTGCTATCCGCTCCTCTCCGCCAGCCACCCTGCTATCCGCTCCTCTCCGCCAGCCACCCTGCTATCCGCTCCTCTCCGCCAGCCACCCTGCTATCCGCTCCTCTCCGTCAGCCACCCTGCTATCCGCTCCTCTCAGACACCCACCCTGCTATCCGCTCCTCTCAGTCACCCACACTGCTATCCGCTCCTCTCCGCCAGCCACCCTGCTATCCGCTCCTCTCCGCCAGCCACCCTGCTATCCGCTCCTCTCCGCCAGCCACCCTGCTATCCGCTCCTCTCCGCCAGCCACCCTGCTATCCGCTCCTCTCCGTCAGCCACCCTGCTATCCGCTCCTCTCCGCCAGCCACCCTGCTATCCGCTCCTCTCCGCCAGCCACCCTGCTATCCGCTCCTCTCCGCCAGCCACCCTGCTATCCGCTCCTCTCCGCCAGCCACCCTGCTATCCGCTCCTCTGAGCCAGCCACCCTGCTATCCGCTCCTCTGAGTCAGCCACCCTGCTATCCGCTCCTCTCCGCCAGCCACCCTGCTATCCGCTCCTCTCCGCCAGCCACCCTGCTATCCGCTCCTCTGCGTCACCTGTCCGCTATCCGCTCCTCTGCGTCACCCACCCTGCTATCCGCTCCTCTCCGCCAGCCACCCTGCTATCCGCTCCTCTCCGCCAGCCACCCTGCTATCCGCTCCTCTCCGTCAGCCACCCTGCTATCCGCTCCTCTCCGCCAGCCACCCTGCTATCCGCTCCTCTGTGTCAGCCACCCTGCTATCCGCTCCTCTCCGCCAGCCACCCTGCTATCCGCTCCTCTCCGCCAGCCACCCTGCTATCCGCTCCTCTCCGTCAGCCACCCTGCTATCCGCTCCTCTCCGCCAGCCACCCTGCTATCCGCTCCTCTCCGTCAGCCACCCTGCTATCCGCTCCTCTGTGTCACCCACTCTGCTATCCGCTCCTCTCCGCCAGCCACCCTGCTATCCGCTCCTCTCCGTCAGCCACCCTGCTATCCGCTCCTCTCCGTCAGCCACCCTGCTATCCGCTCCTCTCCGCCAGCCACCCTGCTATCCGCTCCTCTCCGCCAGCCACCCTGCTATCCGCTCCTCTCCGCCAGCCACCCTGCTATCCGCTCCTCTCCGCCAGCCACCCTGCTATCCGCTCCTCTCCGCCAGCCACCCTGCTATCCGCTCCTCTGAGTCAGCCACCCTGCTATCCGCTCCTCTGAGTCAGCCACCCTGCTATCCGCTCCTCTCCGCCAGCCACCTGCTATCCGCTCCTCTCCGCCAGCCACCCTGCTATCCGCTCCTCTCCGCCAGCCACCCTGCTATCCGCTCCTCACAGTCATCACACCTGCTATCCGCTCCTCTCCGCCAGCCACCCTGCTATCCGCTCCTCTCCGCCAGCCACCCTGCTATCCGCTCCTCTCCGCCAGCCACCGGCTATCCGCTCCTCTCCGCCAGCCACCCTGCGATCCGCTCCTCTCCGCCAGGCCCCTGCTATCCGCTCCTCTCCGCCAGCCACCCTGCTATCCGCTCCTCTCCGCCAGCCACCCTGCTATCCGCTCCTCTCCGTCAGCCACCCTGCTATCCGCTCCTCTCCGCCAGCCACCCTGCTATCCGCTCCTCTGGGTCAGCCACCCTGCTATCCGCTCCTCTCCGCCAGCCACCCTGCTATCCGCTCCTCTCCGCCAGCCACCTGCTATCCGCTCCTCTCCGCCAGCCACCCTGCTATCCGCTCCTCTGAGTCAGCCACCCTGCTATCCGCTCCTCTCCGCCAGCCACCCTGCTATCCGCTCCTCTCCGTCAGCCACCCTGCTATCCGCTCCTCTCCGCCAGCCACCCTGCTATCCGCTCCTCTCCGTCAGCCACCCTGCTATCCGCTCCTCTCCGCCAGCCACCCTGCTATCCGCTCCTCTGTGTCAGCCACCCTGCTATCCGCTCCTCTCCGCCAGCCACCCTGCTATCCGCTCCTCTGAGTCAGCCACCCTGCTATCCGCTCCTCTCCGCCAGCCACCCTGCTATCCGCTCCTCTCCGTCAGCCACCCTGCTATCCGCTCCTCTCCGCCAGCCACCCTGCTATCCGCTCCTCTCCGTCAGCCACCCTGCTATCCGCTCCTCTCCGCCAGCCACCCTGCTATCCGCTCCTCTCCGCCAGCCACCCTGCTATCCGCTCCTCTCCGTCAGCCACCCTGCTATCCGCTCCTCTCCGCCAGCCACCCTGCTATCCGCTCCTCTCACACAGCCACCCTGCTATCCGCTCCTCTCCGCCAGCCACCCTGCTATCCGCTCCTCTCTTCCAGCCACCCTGCTATCCGCTCCTCTCCGTCAGCCACCCTGCTATCCGCTCCTCTCCGCCAGCCACCCTGCTATCCGCTCCTCTGTGT
Source organism: Mauremys reevesii (assembly GCF_016161935.1). NCBI lineage: Eukaryota > Metazoa > Chordata > Testudines > Geoemydidae > Mauremys > Mauremys reevesii. The sequence goes on from NC_052639.1 coordinate 26,112,778, forward strand.
CAGCCACCCTGCTATCCGCTCCTCTCCGCCAGCCACCCTGCTATCCGCTCCTCTCCGCCAGCCACCCTGCTATCCGCTCCTCTCCGCCAGCCACCCTGCTATCCGCTCCTCTGTGTCAGCCACCCTGCTATCCGCTCCTCTCCGTCAGCCACCCTGCTATCCGCTCCTCTCCGTCAGCCACCCTGCTATCCGCTCCTCTCCGCCAGCCACGCTGCTATCCGCTCCTCTCCGCCAGCCACCCTGCGATCCGCTCCTCTTCCGCCCTGCTATCCGCTCCTCTCCGCCAGCCGCCCTGCTATCCGCTCCTCTCCGCCAGCCACCCTGCTATCCGCTCCTCTGTGTCAGCCACCTGCTATCCGCTCCTCTCCGCCAGCCACCCTGCTATCCGCTCCTCTCCGCCAGCCACCCTGCTATCCGCTCCTCTCCGTCAGCCACCCTGCTATCCGCTCCTCTCCGCCAGCCACCCTGCTATCCGCTCCTCTCCGCCAGCCACCCTGCTATCCGCTCCTCTCCGCCAGCCACCCTGCTATCCGCTCCTCTCCGCCAGCCACCCTGCTATCCGCTCCTCTCCGCCAGCCACCCTGCTATCCGCTCCTCTCCGCCAGCCACCCTGCTATCCGCTCCTCTCCGCCAGCCACCCTCCTATCCGCTCCTCTCCATCAACCACTCTGCTATCCGCTCCTCTTTACCAGCCACCCTGCTATCCGCTCCTCTCCGTCAGCCACCCTGCTATCCGCTCCTCTGAGTCAGCCACTCTGCTATCCGCTCCTCCTCGCCAGCCACCCTGGTATCCGCTCCTCTCGTCAGCCACCCTGCTATCCGCTCCTCTCCAACAGCCACCCTGCTATCCGCTCCTCTCCGCCAGCCACCCTGCTATCCGCTCCTCTCCGTCAGCCACCCTGCTATCCGCTCCTCTCCGCCAGCCACCCTGCTATCCGCTCCTCTCCGCCAGCCACCCTGCTATCCGCTCCTCTCAAGCCGCCCTGCTATCCGCTCCTCTCCGCCAGCCACCCTGCTATCCGCTCCTCTCCGCCCTCATCTCTGCTATCCGCTCCTCTCCGTCAGCCACCCTGCTATCCGCTCCTCTCCGCCAGCCACCCTGCTATCCGCTCCTCTCGTCAGCCACCCTGCTATCCGCTCCTCTCCGCCAGCCACCCTGCTATCCGCTCCTCTCCGCCAGCCACCCTGCTATCAGTTCCTCTCCGCCAGCCACCTGCTATCCGCTCCTCTCCAGCCACCGTGCTATCCGCTCCTCTCCGCCACCCTGCTATCCGCTCCTCTGTGTCACCCACCCTGCTATCCGCTCCTCTCCGCCAGCCACCCTGCTATCCGCTCCTCTCCGCCAGCCACCCTGCTATCCGCTCCTCTCCGCCAGCCACCCTGCTATCCGCTCCTCTCCGTCAGCCACCCTGCTATCCGCTCCTCTCCGTCAGCCACCCTGCTATCCGCTCCTCTCCGTCAGCCACACTGCTATCCGCTCCTCTCCGCCAGCCACACTGCTATCCGCTCCTCTCCGCCAGCCACCCTGCTATCCGCTCCTCTCCGTCAGCCACCCTGCTATCCGCTCCTCTCCGCCAGCCACCCTGCTATCCGCTCCTCTCCGTCAGCCACCCTGCTATCCGCTCCTCTCCGTCAGCCACCCTGCTATCCGCTCCTCTCCGTCAGCCACCCTGCTATCCGCTCCTCTGTGTCACCCACTCTGCTATCCGCTCCTCTCCGCCAGCCACCCTGCTATCCGCTCCTCTCCGCCAGCCACCCTGCTATCCGCTCTCCTCCGCCAGCCACCCTGCTATCCGCTCCTCTGAGTCAGCCACCCTGCTATCCGCTCCTCTGAGTCAGCCACCCTGCTATCCGCTCCTCTGAGTCAGCCACCCTGCTATCCGCTCCTCTGAGTCAGCCACCCTGCTATCCGCTCCTCTCCGCCAGCCACCCTGCTATCCGCTCCTCTCCGCCAGCCACCCTGCTATCCGCTCCTCTGAGTCAGCCACCCTGCTATCCGCTCCTCTCCGCCAGCCACCCTGCTATCCGCTCCTCTCCGCCAGCCACCCTGCTATCCGCTCCTCTCCGCCAGCCACCCTGCTATCCGCTCCTCTCCGCCAGCCACCCTGCTATCCGCTCCTCTCCGCCAGCCACCCTGCTATCCGCTCCTCTCCGTCAGCCACCCTGCTATCCGCTCCTCTGAGTCAGCCACCCTGCTATCCGCTCCTCTCCGTCAGCCACCCTGCTATCCGCTCCTCTCCGTCAGCCACCCTGCTATCCGCTCCTCTCCGTCAGCCACCCTGCTATCCGCTCCTCTGAGTCAGCCACCCTGCTATCCGCTCCTCTGTGTCACCCACCCTGCTATCCGCTCCTCTCCGCCAGCCACCCTGCTATCCGCTCCTCTCCGCCAGCCACCCTGCTATCCGCTTCTCTCCGCCAGCCACCCTGCTATCCGCTCCTCTCCGTCAGCCACCCTGCTATCCGCTCCTCTCCGTCAGCCACCCTGCTATCCGCTCCTCTGAGTCAGCCACCCTGCTATCCGCTCCTCTGAGTCAGCCACCCTGCTATCCGCTCCTCTGTCAGCCACCCTGCTATCCGCTCCTCTCCGCCAGCCACCCTGCTATCCGCTCCTCTCCGTCAGCCACCCTGCTATCCGCTCCTCTCCGCCAGCCACCCTGCTATCCGCTCCTCTCCGCCAGCCACCCTGCTATCCGCTCCTCTCCGCCAGCCACCCTGCTATCCGCTCCTCTCCGCCAGCCACCCTGCTATCCGCTCCTCTCCGCCAGCCACCCTGCTATCCGCTCCTCTCCGCCAGCCACCCTGCTATCCGCTCCTCTGAGTCAGCCACTCTGCTATCCGCTCCTCTCCGCCAGCCACCCTGCTATCCGCTCCTCTGCGTCAGCCACCCTGCTATCCGCTCCTCTGAGTCAGCCACTCTGCTATTCGCTCCTCTCCGCCAGCCACCCTGCTATCCGCTCCTCTCCGCCAGCCACCCTGCTATCCGCTCCTCTCCGCCAGCCACCCTGCTATCCGCTCCTCTCCGCCAGCCACCCTGCTATCCGCTCCTCTCCGCCAGCCACCCTGCTATCCGCTCCTCTCCGCCAGCCACCCTGCTATCCGCTCCTCTCCGCCAGCCACCCTGCTATCCGCTCCTCTCCGTCAGCCACCCTGCTATCCGCTCCTCTCCGTCAGCCACCCTGCTATCCGCTCCTCTCCGCCAGCCACCTGCTATCCGCTCCTCTCCGCCAGCCACCCTGCTATCCGCTCCTCTCCGTCAGCCACCCTGCTATCCGCTCCTCTGAGTCAGCCACCCTGCTATCCGCTCCTCTCCGTCAGCCACCCTGCTATCCGCTCCTCTCCGCCAGCCACCCTGCTATCCGCTCCTCTCCGTCAGCCACCCTGCTATCCGCTCCTCTGTGTCAGCCACCCTGCTATCCGCTCCTCTCCGCCAGCCACCCTGCTATCCGCTCCTCTCCGCCAGCCACCCTGCTATCCGCTCCTCTCCGTCAGCCACCCTGCTATCCGCTCCTCTGAGTCAGCCACTCTGCTATCCGCTCCTCTCTGTCAGCCACCCTGCTATCCGCTCCTCTGAGTCAGCCACTCTGCTATCCGCTCCTCTCCGCCAGCCACCCTGCTATCCGCTCCTCTCCGCCAGCCACCCTGCTATCCGCTCCTCTCCGCCAGCCACCCTGCTATCCGCTCCTCTCCGACAGCCACCCTGCTATCCGCTCCTCTGAGTCAGCCACCCTGCTATCCGCTCCTCTGAGTCAGCCACCCTGCTATCCGCTCCTCTCCGCCAGCCACCCTGCTATCCGCTCCTCTCCATCAGCCACCCTGCTATCCGCTCCTCTGAGTCAGCCACCCTGCTATCCGCTCCTCTGAGTCAGCCACCCTGCTATCCGCTCCTCTCCGCCAGCCACCCTGCTATCCGCTCCTCTCCGCCAGCCACCCTGCTATCCGCTCCTCTCCGTCAGCCACCCTGCTATCCGCTCCTCTCCGCCAGCCACCCTGCTATCCGCTCCTCTCCGCCAGCCACCCTGCTATCCGCTCCTCTCCGCCAGCCACCCTGCTATCCGCTCCTCTCCGCCAGCCACCTGCTATCCGCTCCTCTCCGCCAGCCACCTGCTATCCGCTCCTCTCCGGCAGCCACTCTGCTATCCGCTCCTCTCCGCCAGCCACTCTGCTATCCGCTCCTCTCCGCCAGCCACCCTGCTATCCGCTCCTCTCCGCCAGCCACCCTGCTATCCGCTCCTCTCCGTCAGCCACTCTGCTATCCGCTCCTCTCCGCCATCCACCCTGCTATCCGCTCCTCTGAGTCAGCCACTCTGCTATCCGCTCCTCTCCGCCAGCCACCCTGCTATCCGCTCCTCTCCGTCAGCCACCCTGCTATCCGCTCCTCTCAGTCACCCACACTGCTATCCGCTCCTCTCCGCCAGCCACCCTGCTATCCGCTCCTCTCCGCCAGCCACCCTGCTATCCGCTCCTCTCCGCCAGCCACCCTGCTATCCGCTCCTCTGTGTCAGCCACTCTGCTATCCGCTCCTCTCCGCCAGCCACCCTGCTATCCGCTCCTCTCCGCCAGCCACCTGCTATCCGCTCCTCTCCGCCAGCCACCTGCTATCCGCTCCTCTCCGTCAGCCTCCCTGCTATCCGCTCCTCTCCGCCAGCCACCCTGCTATCCGCTCCTCTCCGCCAGCCACACTGCTATCCGCTCCTCTCCGCCAGCCACTCTGCTATCCGCTCCTCTCCGTCAGCCACCCTGCTATCCGCTCCTCTCCGCCAGCCACCATGCTATCCGCTCCTCTCCGCCAGCCATCCTTCTATCCACTCCTCTCAGCCAGCCACCCTGCTATCCGCTCCTCTCCGCCAGGCAGCCTGCTATCCGCTCCTCTGGGACAGCCACCCTGCTATCCGCTCCTCTCCGCCATCCACTCTGCTATCCGCTCCTCTGGGTCAGCCACCCTGCTATCCGCTCCTCTCCGCCAGCCACCCTGCTATCCGCTCCTCTCCGCCAGCCACCCTGCTATCCGCTCCTCTCCGTCAGCCACCTGCTATCCGCTCCTCTCCGCCAGCCACCCTGCTATCCGCTCCTCTCCGCCAGCCACCCTGCTATCCGCTCCTCTCCGCCAGCCACCCTGCTATCCGCTCCTCTCCGTCAGCCACCCTGCTATCCGCTCCTCTCCGCCAGCCACCCTGCTATCCGCTCCTCTCCGCCAGCCACCCTGCTATCCGCTCCTCTCCGCCAGCCACCCTGCTATCCGCTCCTCTCCGTCAGCCACCCTGCTATCCGCTCCTCTCCGCCAGCCACCCTGCTATCCGCTCCTCTCCGCCAGCCACCCTGCTATCCGCTCCTCTCCGCCAGCCACCCTGCTATCCGATGCTCTCCGCCAGCCACCCTGCTATCCGCTCCTCTCCGCCAGCCACCCTGCTATCCGCTCCTCTCCGTCAGCCACCCTGCTATCCGCTCCTCTCCGCCAGCCACTCTGCTATCCGCTCCTCTCCGCCAGCCACCCTGCTATCCGCTCCTCTCCGCCAGCCACCCTGCTATCCGCTCCTCTCCGCCAGCCACCCTGCTATCCGCTCCTCTCCGCCAGCCACCTGCTATCCGCTCCTCTCCGCCAGCCACCCTGCTATCCGCTCCTCTGAGTCAGCCACCCTGCTATCCGCTCCTCTCCGCCAGCCACCCTGCTATCCGCTCCTCTCCGTCAGCCACCCTGCTATCCGCTCCTCTCGTCCATCCACCTGCTATCCGCTCCTCTCCGCCAGCCACCCTGCTATCCGCTTCTCTCCGCCAGCCACCCTGCTATCCGCTCCTCTCCGCCAGCCACCCTGCTATCCGCTCCTCTCCGTCAGCCACCCTGCTATCCGCTCCTCTCCGTCAGCCACCCTGCTATCCGCTCCTCTCCGCCAGCCACCCTGCTATCCGCTCCTCTCCGCCAGCCACCCTGCTATCCGCTCCTCTCCGCCAGCCACCCTGCTATCCGCTCTCTCCGCCAGCCACCCTGCTATCCGCTCCTCTCCGCCAGCCACCCTGCTATCCGCTCCTCTCCGCCAGCCACCCTGCTATCCGCTCCTCTCCGCCAGCCACCCTGCTATCCGCTCCTCTCCGCCAGCCACCCTGCTATCCGCTCCTCTCCGCCAGCCACCCTGCTATCCGCTCCTCTCCGCCAGCCACCCTGCTATCCGCTCCTCTCCGCCAGCCACCCTGCTATCCGCTCCTCTCCGTCAGCCACCCTGCTATCCGCTCCTCTCCGCCAGCCACCCTGCTATCCGCTCCTCTCCGCCAGCCACCCTGCTATCCGCTCCTCTCCGTCAGCCACCCTGCTATCCGCTCCTCTCCGTCAGCCACCCTGCTATCCGCTCCTCTGAGCCAGCCACCCTGCTATCCGCTCCTCTCCGCCAGCCACCCTGCTATCCGCTCCTCTCCGCCAGCCACCCTGCTATCCGCTCCTCTCCGTCAGCCACCCTGCTATCCGCTCCTCTCCGTCAGCCACCCTGCTATCCGCTCCTCTCCGTCAGCCACCCTGCTATCCGCTCCTCTCCGTCAGCCACCCTGCTATCCGCTCCTCTCCATCCACCCTGCTATCCGCTCCTCTCCGCCAGCCACCCTGCTATCCGCTCCTCTCCGCCAGCCACCTGCTATCCGCTCCTCTGAGTCAGCCACCCTGCTATCCGCTCCTCTCCGCCAGCCACCCTGCTATCCGCTCCTCTCCGCCAGCCACCCTGCTATCCGCTCCTCTCCGCCAGCCACCCTGCTATCCGCTCCTCTCCGCCAGCCACCCTGCTATCCGCTCCTCTCCGCCAGCCACCCTGCTATCCGCTCCTCTGAGTCAGCCACCCTGCTATCCGCTCCTCTGAGTCAGCCACCCTGCTATCCGCTCCTCTCCGTCAGCCACCCTGCTATCCGCTCCTCTCCGCCAGCCACCCTGCTATCCGCTCCTGTCCGTCAGCCACCCTGCTATCCGCTCCTCTCCGCCAGCCACCCTGCTATCCGCTCCTCTCCGCCAGCCACCCTGCTATCCGCTCCTCTCCGCCAGCCACCCTGCTATCCGCTCCTCTCCGCCAGCCACCCTGCTATCCGCTCCTCTCCGTCAGCCACCCTGCTATCCGCTCCTCTCCGCCAGCCACTCTGCTATCCGCTCCTCTCCGCCAGCCACCCTGCTATCCGCTCCTCTCCGCCAGCCACCCTGCTATCCGCTCCTCTCCGCCAGCCACCTGCTATCCGCTCCTCTCCGCCAGCCACCCTGCTATCCGCTCCTCTCCGCCAGCCACCCTGCTATCCGCTCTCCTCCGCCAGCCACCCTGCTATCCGCTCCTCTCCGCCAGCCACCCTGCTATCCGCTCCTCTCCGCCAGCCACCCTGCTATCCGCTCCTCTCCGCCAGCCACCCTGCTATCCGCTCCTCTGAGTCAGCCACCCTGCTATCCGCTCCTCTGAGTCAGCCACCCTGCTATCCGCTCCTCTGAGTCAGCCACCCTGCTATCCGCTCCTCTGAGTCAGCCACCCTGCTATCCGCTCCTCTGAGTCAGCCACCCTGCTATCCGCTCCTCTCCGTCAGCCACCCTGCTATCCGCTCCTCTGAGTCAGCCACTCTGCTATCCGCTCCTCTCCGCCAGCCACCCTGCTATCCGCTCCTCTGAGTCAGCCACCCTGCTATCCGCTCCTCTCCGTCAGCCACCCTGCTATCCGCTCCTCTGAGTCAGCCACCCTGCTATCCGCTCCTCTTTGTCAGCCACCCTGCTATCCGCTCCTCTCCGTCAGCCACCCTGCTATCCGCTCCTCTGAGTCAGCCACCCTGCTATCCGCTCCTCTCCGCCAGCCACTCTGCTATCCGCTCCTCTCCGTCAGCCACCCTGCTATCCGCTCCTCTCCGCCAGCCACCCTGCTATCCGCTCCTCTCCGTCAGCCACCCTGCTATCCGCTCCTCTCCGTCAGCCACCCTGCTATCCGCTCCTCTCCGTCAGCCACTCTGCTATCCGCTCCTCTCCGCCAGCCACCCTGCTATCCGCTCCTCTCCGCCAGCCACCCTGCTATCCGCTCCTCTCCGCCAGCCACCCTGCTATCCGCTCCTCTCCGCCAGCCACCCTGCTATCCGCTCCTCTCCGTCAGCCACCCTGCTATCCGCTCCTCTGTGTCAGCCACCCTGCTATCCGCTCCTCTCCGCCAGCCACCCTGCTATCCGCTCCTCTGTGTAAGCCACTCTGCTATCCGCTGCTCTCCCCCAGCCACCGTGCTATCCGCTCCTCCGCCAGGCCCCTGCTATCCGCTCCTCTCCGTCAGCCACCCTGCTATCCGCTCCTCTCCGCCAGCCACCCTGCTATCCGCTCCTCTCCGCCAGCCACCCTGCTATCCGCTCCTCTGAGTCAGCCACCCTGCTATCCGCTCCTCTGAGTCAGCCACCCTGCTATCCGCTCCTCTCCGCCAGCCACCTGCTATCCGCTCCTCTCCGCCAGCCACCTGCTATCCGCTCCTCTCCGCCAGCCACCTGCTATCCGCTCCTCTCCGCCAGCCACCTGCTATCCGCTCCTCTCCGCCAGCCACCTGCTATCCGCTCCTCTCCGCCAGCCACCTGCTATCCGCTCCTCTCCGCCAGCCACCTGCTATCCGCTCCTCCGTCAGCCACCGTGCTATCCGCTCTCCTCCGCCAGCCACCCTGCTATCCGCTCCTCTCCGCCAGCCACCCTGCTATCCGCTCCTCTCCGCCAGCCACCCTGCTATCCGCTCCTCTCCGCCAGCCACCCTGCTATCCGCTCCTCTCCGCCAGCCACCCTGCTATCCGCTCCTCTCTGCTATCCGCTCCTCTCCGCCAGCCACCCTGCTATCCGCTCCTCTCCGCCAGCCACCCTGCTATCCGCTCCTCTCCGCCAGCCACCCTGCTATCCGCTCCTCTCCGCCAGCTACCCTGCTATCCGCTCCTCGGTGTCATCCACTCTGCTATCCGCTCCTCTCCTCCAGCCACTCTGCTATCCGCTCCTCTCCGCCAGCCACCCTGCTATCCGCTCCTCTCCGTCAGCCACCCTGCTATCCGCTCCTCTGAGTCAGCCACCCTGCTATCCGCTCCTCTCCGTCAGCCACCCTGCTATCCGCTCCTCTCCGCCAGCCACCCTGCTATCCGCTCCTCTCCGCCAGCCACCCTGCTATCCGCTCCTCTCCGTCAGCCACCCTGCTATCCGCTCCTCTCCGTCAGCCACCCTGCTATCCGCTCCTCTCCGTCAGCCACCCTGCTATCCGCTCCTCTCCGTCAGCCACCCTGCTATCCGCTCCTCTCCGACAGCCACCCTGCTATCCGCTCCTCTCCGCCAGCCACCCTGCTATCCGCTCCTCTCCGCCAGCCACCCTGCTATCCGCTCCTCTCCGCCAGCCACCCTGCTATCCGCTCCTCTCCGCCCGGCCCCCTGCTATCCGCTCCTCTCCGCCAGCCACCCTGCTATCCGCTCCTCTCCGTCAGCCACCCTGCTATCCGCTCCTCTCCGCCAGCCACCCTGCTATCCGCTCCTCTCCGCCAGCCACCCTGCTATCCGCTCCTCTCCCACAGCCACCCTGCTATCCGCTCCTCTCCGTCAGCCACCCTGCTATCCGCTCCTCTCCGCCAGCCACCCTGCTATCCGCTCCTCTCTCCCAGCCACCCTGCTATCCGCTCCTCTCCGCCAGCCACCCTGCTATCCGCTCCTCTCCGCCAGCCACCTAGCTATCCGCTCCTCTCCGCCAGCCTCTCTGCTATCCGCTCCTCTCCGACAGCCACACTGCTATACGCTCCTCTGAGACAGCCACACTGCTATCCGCTCCTCTCCGTCATCCTCCCTGCTATCCGCTCCTCTCCGTCAGCCACCCTGCTATCCGCTCCTCTCCGTCAGCCACCCTGCTATCCGCTCCTCTCCGCCAGCCACCCTGCTATCCGCTCCTCTCCGCCAGCCACCCTGCTATCCGCTCCTCTCCGCCAGCCACCCTGCTATCCGCTCCTCTCCGCCAGCCACCCTGCTATCCGCTCCTCTGAGTCAGCCACCCTGCTATCCGCTCCTCTCCGCCAGCCACCCTGCTATCCGCTCCTCTCCGTCAGCCACCCTGCTATCCGCTCCTCTGAGTCAGCCACCCTGCTATCCGCTCCTCTCCGCCAGCCACCCTGCTATCCGCTCCTCTCCGCCAGCCACCCTGCTATCCGCTCCTCTCCGCCAGCCACCCTGCTATCCGCTCCTCTCCGTCAGCCACCCTGCTATCCGCTCCTCTGAGTCAGCCACTCTGCTATCCGCTCCTCTCCCCCAGCCACCCTGCTATCCGCTCCTCTCCGTCAGCCACCCTGCTATCCGCTCCTCTCCGTCAGCCACCCTGCTATCCGCTCCTCTCCGTCAGCCACCCTGCTATCCGCTCCTCTCCGTCAGCCACCCTGCTATCCGCTCCTCTCCGTCAGCCACCCTGCTATCCGCTCCTCTCCGCCAGCCACCCTGCTATCCGCTCCTCTCCGTCAGCCACCCTGCTATCCGCTCCTCTCCGCCAGCCACCCTGCTATCCGCTCCTCTCCGTCAGCCACCCTGCTATCCGCTCCTCTCCGTCAGCCACCCTGCTATCCGCTCCTCTGAGTCAGCCACCCTGCTATCCGCTCCTCTCCGCCAGCCACCCTGCTATCCGCTCCTCTGAGTCAGCCACCCTGCTATCCGCTCCTCTGAGTCAGCCACCCTGCTATCCGCTCCTCTGAGTCAGCCACCCTGCTATCCGCTCCTCTGAGTCAGCCACCCTGCTATCCGCTCCTCTCCGCCAGCCACCCTGCTATCCGCTCCTCTCCGCCAGCCACCCTGCTATCCGCTCCTCTCCGTCAGCCACCCTGCTATCCGCTCCTCTCCGTCAGCCACCCTGCTATCCGCTCCTCTGAGTCAGCCACCCTGCTATCCGCTCCTCTCCGTCAGCCACCCTGCTATCCGCTCCTCTCCGTCAGCCACCCTGCTATCCGCTCCTCTCCGTCAGCCACCTGCTACCCGCTCCTCTCCGCCAGCCACCTGCTATCCGCTCCTCTCCGCCAGCCACCCTGCTATCCGCTCCTCTCCGCCAGCCACCCTGCTATCCGCTCCTCTCCGTCAGCCACCCTGCTATCCGCTCCTCTCCGTCAGCCACCCTGCTATCCGCTCCTCTCCACCAGCCACCCTGCTATCCACTCCTCTGCATCAGACACCATGCTATCCGCTCCTCTCCACCAGCCACTCTGCTATCCACTCCTCTGCGTCAGACACCATGCTATCCGCTCCTCTCCGCCAGGCACCTTGTTATACGCTCCTCTACGTCAGCCACCCTGCTATCCGCTCCTCTCCGCCAGCCACCCTGCTATCCGCTCCTCTCCGCCAGCCACCCTGCTATCCGCTCCTCTCCGCCAGCCACCCTGCTATCCGCTCCTCTGTGTCACCCACCCTGCTATCCGCTCCTCTCCGCCAGCCACCCTGCTATCCGCTCCTCTCCGCCAGCCACCCTGCTATCCGCTCCTCTCCGTCAGCCACCCTGCTATCCGCTCCTCTGTGTCAGCCACCCTGCTATCCGCTCCTCTCCGCCAGCCACCCTGCTATCCGCTCCTCTCCGCCAGCCACCCTGCTATCCGCTCCTCTCCGCCAGCCACCTGCTATCCGCTCCTCTCCGCCAGCCACCCTGCTATCCGCTCCTCTGTGTCACCCACTCTGCTATCCGCTCCTCTCCGTCAGCCACCCTGCTATCCGCTCCTCTGAGTCAGCCACCCTGCTATCCGCTCCTCTCCGTCAGCCACCCTGCTATCCGCTCCCCTAAGTCAGCCACTCTGCTATCCGCTCCTCTCCGCCAGCCACCCTGCTATCCGCTCCTCTCCGTCAGCCACCCTGCTATCCGCTCCTCTCCGCCAGCCACCCTGCTATCCGCTCCTCTCCGTCAGCCACTCTGCTATCCGCTCCTCTGAGTCAGCCACCCTGCTATCCGCTCCTCTCCGCCAGCCACCCTGCTATCCGCTCCTCTCCGCCAGCCACCCTGCTATCCGCTCCTCTCCGTCAGCCACCCTGCTATCCGCTCCTCTCCGCCAGCCACCCTGCTATCCGCTCCTCTCCGTCAGCCACCCTGCTATCCGCTCCTCTGTGTCAGCCACTCTGCTATCCGCTCCTCTCCGCCAGCCACCCTGCTATTCGCTCCTCTCCGCCAGCCACCCTGCTATCCGCTCCTCTCCGCCAGCCACCCTGCTATCCGCTCCTCTCCGTCAGCCACCCTGCTATCCGCTCCTCTCCGCCAGCCACCCTGCTATCCGCTCCTCTCCGCCAGCCACCCTGCTATCCGCTCCTCTCCGCCAGCCACCCTGCTATCCGCTCCTCTCCGTCAGCCACCCTGCTATCCGCTCCTCTCCGCCAGCCACCCTGCTATCCGCTCCTCTCTGACAGCCACCCTGCTCTCCGCTCCTCTCTGTCAACCACCTTGCTATCCGGTCCTCTCCGTCAGCCACCCTGCTATCCGGTCCTCTCCGTCAGCCACCCTGCTATCCGCTCCTCTCCGCCAGCCACCCTGCTATCCGCTCCTCTCCGCCAGCCACCCTGCTATCCGCTCCTCTCATCCAGCCATCCTGCTATCCGCTCCTCTCCGCCAGCCACCCTGCTATCCGCTCCTCTCCGCCAGCCACCCTGCTATCCGCTCCTCTCCGCCAGCCCCCCTGCTATCCGCTCCTCTCCGCCAGCCACCCTGCTATCCGCTCCTCTCCGTCAGCCACCCTGCTATCCGCTCCTGTCCGTCACCCACGCTGCTATCCTTTGCTCTGGGTCAGCCACCCTGCTATCCTCTCTCCGCCAGCCACCCTGCTATCCGCTCCTCTCCGCCAGCCACCCTGCTATCCGCTCCTCTCCGCCAGCCACCCTGCTATCCGCTCCTCTGTCACCCACCCTGCTATCCGCTCCTCTCCGCCAGCCACCCTGCTATCCGCTCCTCTCCGCCAGCCACCTGCTATCTGCTCCTCTCCGCCAGCCACCGTGCTATCCGCTCCTCTCCGCCAGCCACCGTGCTATTCGCTCCTCTGTGCCAGCCACCCTGCTATCCGCTCCTCTCCGCCAGCCACCCTGCTATCCGCTCCTCTCCAACAGCCACCCTGCTATCCGCTCCTCTCCGCCAGCCACCCTGCTATCCGCTCCTCTCCGTCAGCCACCCTGCTATCCGCTCCTCTCCGCCAGCCACCCTGCTATCCGCTCCTCTCCGTCAGCCACCCTGCTATCCGCTCCTCTCCGCCAGCCACCCTGCTATCCGCTCCTCTCCAGCCACCTGCGATCCGCTACTCTCCGTCAGCCACCCTGCTATCCGCTCCTCTGTCAGCCACCCTGCTATCCGCTCCTCTCCGTCAGCCACCCTGCTATCCGCTCCTCTCCGCCAGCCACCCTGCTATCCGCTCCTCTCCGTCAGCCACCCTGCTATCCGCTCCTCTCCGCCAGCCACCCTGCTATCCGCTCCTCTCCGTCAGCCACCCTGCTATCCGCTCCTCTGTGTCACCCACTCTGCTATCCGCTCCTCTCCGCCAGCCACCCTGCTATCCGCTCCTCCGCCAGCCACCCTGCTATCCGCTCCTCTCCGCCAGCCACCCTGCTATCCGCTCCTCTCCGCCAGCCACCCTGCTATCCGCTCCTCTGAGTCAGCCACCCTGCTATCCGCTCCTCTCCGTCAGCCACCCTGCTATCCGCTCCTCTCCGCCCCGCCACCCTGCTATCCGCTCCTCTCCGCCAGCCACCCTGCTATCCGCTCCTCTCCGCCAGCCACCCTGCTATCCGCTCCTCTCCGTCAGCCACCCTGCTATCCGCTCCTCTCCGTCAGCCACCCTGCTATCCGCTCCTCTCCGTCAGCCACCCTGCTATCCGCTCCTCTCCGTCAGCCACCCTGCTATCCGCTCCTCTCTGACAGCCACCCTGCTATCCGCTCCTCTCCGTCAGCCACCCTGCTATCCGCTCCTCTCCGTCAGCCACCCTGCTATCCGCTCCTCTCCGTCAGCCACCCTGCTATCCGCTCCTCTCCGTCAGCCACCTGCTATCCGCTCCTCTCCGCCAGCCACCCTGCTATCCGCTCCTCTCCGTCAGCCACCCTGCTATCCGCTCCTCTCCGCCAGCCACCCTGCTATCCGCTCCTCTCCGTCAGCCACCCTGCTATCCGCTCCTCTCCGTCAGCCACCCTGCTATCCGCTCCTCTCCGTCAGCCACCCTGCTATCCGCTCCTCTCCGTCAGCCACCCTGCTATCCGCTCCTCTGAGTCAGCCACCCTGCTATCCGCTCCTCTCCGTCAGCCACCCTGCTATCCGCTCCTCTCCGCCAGCCACCCTGCTATCCGCTCCTCTCCGTCAGCCACCCTGCTATCCGCTCCTCTGGGTCAGCCACCCTGCTATCCGCTCCTCTGTGTCACCCACCCTGCTATCCGCTCCTCTCCGCCAGCCACCCTGCTATCCGCTCCTCTCCGCCAGCCACCCTGCTATCCGCTCCTCTCCGTCAGCCACCCTGCTATCCGCTCCTCTCCGCCAGCCACCTTGCTATCCGCTCCTCTCCGCCAGCCACCCTGCTATCTGCTCCTCTGTGTCACCCACCCTGCTATCCGGTCCTCTCCCCCAGCCACCCTGCTATCCGCTCCTCTCTGCCAGCCACCCTTCTATCCGCTCCTCTCCGCCAGCCACCCTGCTATCCGCTCCTCTCCGTCAGCCACCCTGCTATCCGCTCCTCTCCGCCAGCCACCCTGCTATCCGCTCCTCTGTGTCAGCCACCCTGCTATCCGCTCCTCTCCGTCAGCCACCCTGCTATCCGCTCCTCTCCGTCAGCCACCCTGCTATCCGCTCCTCTCCGTCAGCCACCCTGCTATCCGCTCCGCTCCGCCAGCCACCCTGCTATCCGCTCCTCTCCGCCAGCCACCCTGCTATCCGCTCCTCTCCGCCAGCCACCCTGCTATCCGCTCCTCTCCGTCAGCCACCCTGCTATCCGCTCCTTTCCGTCAGCCACCCTGCTGTCCGCTCCTCTCCGCCAGCCACCCTGCTATCCGCTCCTCTCCGCCAGCCACACTGCTATCCGCTCCTCTCCGTCAGCCACCCTGCTATCCGCTCCTCTGAGTCAGCCACCCTGCTATCCGCTCCTCTCCGCCAGCCACCCTGCTATCCGCTCCTCTCCGCCAGCCACCCTGCTATCCGCTCCTCTCCATCAGCCACCCTGCTATCCGCTCCTCTCCGCCAGCCACACTGCTATCCGCTCCTCTCCGCCAGCCACCCTGCTATCCGCTCCTCTCCGTCAGCCACCCTGCTATCCGCTCCTCTCCGTCAGCCACCCTGCTATCCGCTCCTCTCCGTCAGCCACCCTGCTATCCGCTCCTCTCCGTCAGCCACCCTGCTATCCGCTCCTCTCCGCCAGCCACCCTGCTATCCGCTCCTCTCCGCCAGCCACCCTGCTATCCGCTCCTCTCCGTCAGCCACCCTGCTATCCGCTCCTCTGAGTCAGCCACTCTGCTATCCGCTCCTCTCCGCCAGCCACCCTGCTATCCGCTCCTCTCCGCCAGCCACCCTGCTATCCGCTCCTCTCCGCCAGCCACCCTGCTATCCGCTCCTCTCCGCCAGCCACCCTGCTATCCGCTCCTCTCCGTCAGCCACCCTGCTATCCGCTCCTCTCCGTCAGCCACCCTGCTATCCGCTCCTCTCCGCCAGCCACCCTGCTATCCGCTCCTCTCCGCCAGCCACCCTGCTATCCGCTCCTCTCCGCCAGCCACCCTGCTATCCGCTCCTCTCCGTCAGCCACCCTGCTATCCGCTCCTCTCCGCCAGCCACCCTGCTATCCGCTCCTCTCCATCAGCCACCCTGCTATCCGCTCCTCTCCGTCAGCCACCGTACTATCCGCTCCTCTCCGCCAGCCACCCTGCTATCCGCTCCTCTCCGTCAGCCACCCTGCTATCCGCTCCTCTCCGTCATCCACACTTCTATCCGCTCCTCTCCGCCAGCCACCCTGCTATCCGCTCCTCTCCGTCAGCCACCCTGCTATCCGCTCCTCTGCCTCAGCCACCCTGCTGTCCGCTCCTCTCGGTCAGCCACCCTGCTATCCGCTCCTCTCCTCAAGCCACCTGCTATCCGCTCCTCTCCGCCCGCCACCCTGCTTTCCGCTCTTCTCGTCCTGCCACCTGCTATCCGCTCCTCTCCGCCAGCCACCCTGCTATCCGCTCCTCTCCGCCAGCCACCCTGCTATCCGCTCCTCTCCGTCAGCCACACTGCTATACGCTCCTCTGGTCAGCCACCCTGCTATCCGCTCCTCTCCGTCAGCCACCTGCTATCCGCTCCTCTGGCCAGCCACCCTGCTATCCGCTCCTCTCCGCCAGCCACCCTGCTATCCGCTCCTCTCCGTCAGCCACCCTGCTATCCGCTCCTCTCCGTCAGCCACCCTGCTATCCGCTCCTCTCCGTCAGCCACCTTGCTATCCGCTCCTCTCCGTCAGCCACCCTGCTATCCGCTCCTCTCCGTCAGCCACCCTGCTATCCGCTCCTCTCCGCCAGCCACCCTGCTATCCGCTCCTCTCCGTCAGCCACCCTGCTATCCGCTCCTCTCAGTCAGCCACACTGCTATCCGCTCCTCTCCGGCAGCCACCCTGCTATCCGCTCCTCTCCGGCAGCCACCCTGCTATCCGCTCCTCTCCCAGCCACCTGCTATCCGCTCCTCTCCGTCAGCCACCCTGCTATCCGCTCCTCTCCGTCAGCCACCCTGCTATCCGCTCCTCTCCGTCAGCCACCTTGCTATCCGCTCCTCTCCGCCAGCCACCCTGCTATCCGCTCCTCTCCGTCAGCCACCCTGCTATCCGCTCCTCTCCGTCAGCCACCTCACTATCGGCTCCTCTCCGCCAGCCACCCTGCTATCCGCTCCTCTCCGCCAGCCACCCTGCTATCCGCTCCTCTCCGTCAGCCACCCTGCTATCCGCTCCTCTCCGTCAGCCACCGTGCTATCCGCTCCTCTCCGACAGCCACCCTGCTATCGGCTCCTCTCCGCCAGCCACCCTGCTATCCGCTCCTCTCAGCCACCCTGCTATCCGCTCCTCTCCGCCAGCCACCTGCTATCCGCTCCTCTTTGTCAGCCACTCTGCTATCCGCTCCTCGTGGTCAGCCACCCTGCTATCCGCTCCTCTCCGTCAGCCACCCTGCTATCCGCTCCTCTCCGCCAGCCACCCTGCTATCCGTTCCTCTCCTCCAGCCACCCTGCTATCCGCTCCTCTCCGCCAGCCACCCTGCTATCCGCTCCTCTCCGTCAGCCACCCTGCTATCCGCTCCTCTCCGTCAGCCACTCTGCTATCCGCTCCTCTCCGTCAGCCACCCTGCTATCCGCTCCTCTCCGTCAGCCACCCTGCTATCCGCTCCTCTGAGTCAGCCACCCTGCTATCCGCTCCTCTGAGTCAGCCACCCTGCTATCCGCTCCTCTCCGCCAGCCACCCTGCTATCCGCTCCTCTCCGTCAGCCACCGTGCTATCCGCTCCTCTCCGTCAGCCACCCTGCTATCCGCTCCTCTCCGTCAGCCACCCTGCTATCCGCTCCTCTCCGTCAGCCACCCTGCTATCCGCTCCTCTCCGTCAGCCACCCTGCTATCCGCTCCTCTCAGGAAGCCACCCTGCTATCCGCTCCTCTCCGTCAGCCACCCTGCTATCCGCTCCTCTCCGTCAGCCACCCTGCTATCCGCTTCTCTCCTCCAGCCACCGTGCTATCCGCTCCTCTCCGTCAGCCACCCTGCTATCCGCTCCTCTCCGTCAGCCACCCTGCTATCCGCTCCTCTCCGTCAGCCACCCTGCTATCCGCTCCTCTCCATCAGCCACCCTGCTATCCGCTCCTCTCCGCCAGCCACCCTGCTATCCGCTCCTCTCCGGCAGCCACCCTGCTATCCGCTCCTCTCCGCCAGCCACCCTGCTATCCGCTCCTCTCCGGCAGCCACCCTTCTATCCGCTTGTCTCCGTCAGCCACCCTGCTATTCGCTCCTCTCCCGCAGCCACCCTGCTATCCGCTCCTCTCCGTCAGCCACCCTGCTATCCGCTCCTCTCCGTCAGCCACCCTGCTATCCGCTCCTCTCCGCCAGCCACCCTGCTATCCGCTCTCTCCGTCAGCCACCTGCTATCCGCTCCTCTCCATAGCCACCCTGCTATCCGCTCCTCTCCGTCAGCCACCCTGCTATCCGCTCCTCTCCGTCAGCCACCTGCTATCGGCTCCTCTCCAGCCACCCTGCTATCCGCTCCTCTCCGTCAGCCACCCTGCTATCCGCTCCTCTCCGCCAGCCACCCTGCTATCCGCTCCTCTCCGCCACCCCCCTGGAATCCCCACCTCTCCGGCAGCCACCCTGCTATCCGCTCCTCTCCGCCAGCCACCCTGCTATCCGCTCCTCTCCACCAGCCACCCTGCTATCCGCTCCTCTCCGTCAGCCACCCTGCTATCCGCTCCTCTCCGTCAGCCACCCTGCTATCCGCTCCTCTCCATCAGCCACCCTGCTATCCGCTCCTATCCGCCAGCCACCCTGCTATCCGCTCCTCTGTGTCAGCCACCCTGCTATCCGCTCCTCTCCGTCAGCCACCCTGCTATCCGCTCCTCTCCGTCAGCCACCCTGCTATCCGCTCCTCTCCGCCAGCCACCCTGCTATCCGCTCCTCTCCGCCAGCCACCCTGCTATCCGCTCCTCTCCATCAGCCACCCTGCTATCCGCTCCTCTCCCTCAGCCACCCTGCTATCCGCTCCTCTCCGTCAGCCACCCTGCTATCCGCTCCTCTGAGTCAGCCACCCTGCTATCCGCTCCTCTGAGTCAGCCACCCTGCTATCCGCTCCTCTCCGTCAGCCACCCTGCTATCCGCTCCTCTTAGTCAGCCACCCTGCTATCCGCTCCTCTCCGTCAGCCACCCTGCTATCCGCTCCTCTCCATCAGCCACACTGCTATCCGCTCCTCTCCGCCAGCCACCCTGCTATCCGCTCCTCTGGGTCAGCCACCCTGCTATCCGCTCCTCTCCGCCAGCCACCCTGCTATCCGCTCCTCTCCGTCAGCCACCCTGCTATCCGCTCCTCTCCGCCAGCCACCCTGCTATCCGCTCCTCTCCGCCAGCCACCTGCTATCCGCTCCTCTCCGCCAGCCACCCTGCTATCCGCTCCTCTCCGCCAGCCACCTGCTATCCGCTCCTCTCCGCCAGCCACCCTGCTATCCGCTCCTCTCCGTCAGCCACCCTGCTATCCGCTCCTCTCCGCCAGCCACCCTGCTATCCGCTCCTCTCCGCCAGCCACACTGCTATCCGCTCCTCTCCGCCAGCCACCCTGCTATCCGCTCCTCTCCGCCAGCCACCCTGCTATCCGCTCCTCTCCGCCAGCCACCTGCTATCCGCTCCTCTCCGCCAGCCACCCTGCTATCCGCTCCTCTCCGCCAGCCACCCTGCTATCCGCTCCTCTCCGCCAGCCACCCTGCTATCCGCTCCTCTCCGCCAGCCACCCTGCTATCCGCTCCTCTCCGTCAGCCACTCTGCTATCCGCTCCTCTCCGCCAGCCACCCTGCTATCCGCTCCTCTTTGTCAGCCACCCTGCTATCCGCTCCTCTCCGTCAGCCACCGTGCTATCCGCTCAACTCCGTCAGCCACCCTGCTATCCGCTCCTCTCCGCCAGCCACCCTGCTATCCGCTCCTCTCCGCCAGCCACCTTGCTATCCGCTTCTCTCCGTCAGCCACTCTGCTATCCGCTCCTCTCCGCCAGCCACCCTGCTATCCGCTCCTCTCCGCCAGCCACCCTGCTATCCGCTCCTCTCCGTCAGCCACTCTGCTATCCGCTCCTCTCCGCCAGCCACCCTGCTATCCGCTCCTCTCCGCCAGCCACCCTGCTATCCGCTCCTCTCCGCCAGCCACCCTGCTATCCGCTCCTCTCCGCCAGCCACCCTGCTATCCGCTCCTCTCCGCCAGCCACCCTGCTATCCGCTCCTCTCCGTCAGCCACTTTTCTATCCGCTCCTCTGCTATCCGCTCCTCTCCGTCAGCCACCCTGCTATCCGCTCCTCTCCGTCAGCCACCCTGCTATCCGCTCCTCTCCGTCAGCCACCCTGCTATCCGCTCCTCTGAGTCAGCCACTCTGCTGTCCGCTCCTCTCCGCCAGCCACCCTGCTATCCGCTCCTCTCCGCCAGCCACCTTGGTATCCGCTCCTCTCCGACTTCCACCTTGCTTTCCGCTCCTCTCCGCCAGCCACCCTGCTATCCGCTCCTCTCCGTCAGCCACCCTGCTATCCGCTCCTCTCCGTCAGCCACCCTGCTATCCGCTCCTCTCCGCCAGACACCCTGCTATCCGCTCCTCTCCGTCAGCCACCCTGCTATCCGCTCCTCTCCGCCAGCCACGCTGCTATCCGCTCCTCTCCGCCAGCCACCCTTCTATCCGCTCCTCTCCGCCAGCCACCCTGCTATCCCCTGCAATCCGCCAGCCACCGTGCTATCCGCTCCTCTCCGCCAGCCATCCTGCTATCCGGTCCTCTCCGTCAGCCACCCTGCTATCCGCTCCTCTCCGCCAGCCACCCTGCTATCCGCTCCTCTCCGTCAGCCACCCTGCTATCCGCTCCTCTCCGCCAGCCACCCTGCTATCCGCTCCTCTCCGCCAGCCACCCTGCTATCCGCTCCTCTGGGTCACCCACACTGCTATCCGCTCCTCTCTGCCAGCCACCCTGCTATCCGCTCCTCTCGCCCAGCCACCCTGCTATCCGCTCCTCTCCGCCAGCCACCCTGCTATCCGCTCCTCTCCATCAGCCACCCTGCTATCCGCTCCTCTCCGTCAGCCACCCTGCTATCCGCTCCTCTCCGCCAGCCACCCTGCTATCCGCTCCTCTCCATGTCAGCCACCCTGCTATCGCTCCTCTCCGCCAGCCACCCTGCTATCCGCTCCTCCGTCAGCCACCTGCTATCCGCTCCTCTCCGTCAGCCACTCTGCTATCCGCTCCTCTCCGCCAGCCACCCTTCTATCCGCTCCTCTGAGGCAGCCACCCTGCTATCCGCTCCTCTCCGTCAGCCACCCTGCTATCCGCTCCTCTCCGACAGCCACCCTGCTATCCGCTCCTCTCCGCCAGCCACCCTGCTATCCGCTCCTCTCCGCCAGCCACCCTGCTATCCGCTCCTCTCCGCCAGCCACCCTGCTATCCGCTCTTCCGCCAGCCACCCTGCTATCCGCTCCTCTCCGCCAGCCACCCTGCTATCCGCTCCTCTCCGCCAGCCACCCTGCTATCCGCTCCTCTCCGCCAGCCACCCTGCTATCCGCTCCTCTCCGTCAGCCACCCTGCTATCCGCTCCTCTGAGTCAGCCACCCTGCTATCCGCTCCTCTCCGTCAGCCACCCTGCTATCCGCTCCTCTCCGTCAGCCACCCTGCTATCCGCTCCTCTGAGTCAGCCACCCTGCTATCCGCTCCTCTCAGTCAGCCACCCTGCTTTCCGCTCCTCTGAGTCAGCCACCCTGCTGTCCGCTCCTCTGAGTCAGCCACCCTGCTATCCGCTCCTCTCCGCCAGCCACCCTGCTATCCGCTCCTCTCCCCCAGCCACCCTGCTATCCGCTCCTCTGAGTCAGCCACTCTGCTATCCGCTCCTCTCCGTCAGCCACCCTGCTATCCGCTCCTCTCCGTCAGCCACCCTGCTATCCGCTCCTCTCCGTCAGCCACCCTGCTATCCGCTCCTCTCCGTCAGCCACCCTGCTATCCGCTCCTCTCCGTCAGCCACCCTGCTATCCGCTCCTCTCCGTCAGCCACCCTGCTATCCGCTCCTCTCCGTCAGCCACCCTGCTATCCGCTCCTCTGGGTCACCCACCCTGCTATCCGCTCCTCTCCGCCAGCCACCCTGCTATCCGCTCCTCTCCGCCAGCCACCCTGCTATCTGCTCCTCTCCAACAGCCACCCTGCTATCCGCTCCTCTCCGCCAGCCACCCTGCTATCCGCTCCTCTCCGCCAGCCACCCTGGTATCCGCTCCTCTCCGTCAGCCACCCTGCTATTCGCTCCTCTCCGTCAGCCACCCTGCTATCCGCTCCTCTCCGTCAGCCACCCTGCTATCCGCTCCTCTCCGTCAGCCACCCTGCTATCCGCTCCTCTCCGTCAGCCACCCTGCTATCCGCTCCTCTCCGCCAGCCACCCTGCTATCCGCTCCTCTCCGTCAGCCACCCTGCTATCCGCTCCTCCGTCAGCCACCTGCTATCCGCTCCTCTCAACCAGCCACCCTGCTATCCGCTCCTCTCCGCCAGCCACCCTGCTATCCGCTCCTCTCCAGCAGCCACCCTGCTATCCGCTCCTCTCCGCCAGCCACCCTGCTATCCGCTCCTCTCCAGCCACCTGCTATCCGCTCCTCTCCCAGCCACCCTGCTATCCGCTCCTCTGTGACTCCCACCCTGCTATCCGCTCCTCTCCTCCAGCCACCCTGCTATCCGCTCCTCTCCGTCAGCCACCCTGCTATCGGCTCCTCTCCGCCAGCCACCCTGCTATCCGCTCCTCTCCGCCAGCCACCCTGCTGTTCGCTCCTCTCCGCCAGCCACCCTGCTATCCGCTCCTCTCCGTCAGCCACCCTGCTATCCGCTCCTCTCCGCCAGCCACCCTGCTATCCGCTCCTCTCCGCCAGCCACCCTGCTATCCGCTCCTCTGTCACCCACCCTGCTATCCGCTCCTCTCCACCAGCCACCCTGCTATCCGCTCCTCTCTGACAGCCACCCTTCTATCCGCTCCTCTCCGCCAGCCACCCTGCTATCCGCTCCTCTCCGCCAGCCACCCTGTTATCCGCTCCTCTCCGTCAGCCACCCTGCTATCCGCTCCTCTCAGCCACCTGCTATCGCTCCTCTGGTCAGCCACCCTGCTATCCGCTCTCTCCGCCAGCCACCTGCTATCCGCTCCTCTCCGTCAGCCACCTGCTATCCGCTCCTCTCCGCCAGCCACCCTGCTATCCGCTCCTCTCGCCAGCCACCCTGCTATCTGCTCCTCTCCGCCAGCCACCCTGCTATCCGCTACTCTGAGTCAGGCACCCTGCTATCCGCTCCTCTCCGCGAGCGCCCCTGCTATCCGCTCCTCTCCGTCAGCCACCTGCTATCCGCTCCTCTCCGCCAGCCACCCTGCTATCCGCTCCTCTCCATCAGCCACCTGCTATCCGCTCCTCTCCAGCCACCCTGCTATCCGCTCCTCTCGGTCAGCCACCCTGCTATCCGCTCCTCTCGGCCAGCCACCCTGCTATCCGCTCCTCTCCGCCAGCCACCCTGCTATCCGCTCCTCTCCGCCAGCCACCCTGCTATCCGCTCCTCTCCGCCAGCCACCCTGCTATCCGCTCCTCTCCGCCAGCCACCCTGCTATCCGCTCCTCTCCAGCCAACCTGCTATCCGCTCCTCTCCGCCAGGCACGGTGCTATCCGCTCCTCTCCCACAGCCACCCTGCTATCCGCTCCTCTCTCAGCCTCCCTGCTTTCCGCTCCTCTTGGCCAGCCACCCTGCTATCCGCTCCTCTCCAGCCACCCTGCTATCCGCTCCTCTCCGCCAGCCACCCTGCTATCCGCTCCTCTCCGCCAGCCACCCTGCTATCCGCTCCTCTCCGCCAGCCACCCTGCTAGCCGCTCCTCTCCGCCAGCCACCCTGCTAGACGCTCCTCTCCGCCAGCCAACCTGCTATCAGCTCCTCTCCGCCAGCCACTAAGCTATTCGCTCCTCTCCTTCAGCCACCCTGCTATCCGCTCCTCTCCGCCAGCCACCCTGCTATCCGCTCCTCTCCGCCAGGCACTGTGCTATCCGCTCCTCTCCCTCAGCCACCCTGCTATCCGCTCCTCTCCGCCAGCCACCCTGCTATCCGCTCCTCTCCGCCAGCCACCCTGCTATCCGCTCCTCTCCGCCAGCCACCCTGCTATCCGCTCCTCTCCGTCAGCCACCCTGCTATCCGCTCCTCTCCGCCAGCCACCCTGCTATCCGCTCCTCTCCAGCCACCCTGCTCTCCGCTCCTCTCCGTCAGCCGCCCTGCTATCCGCTCCTCTCCAGCCACTCTGCTATCCGCTCCTCTCCGTCAGCCACCCTGCTATCCGCTCCTCTCCGTCAGCCACTCTGCTATCCGCTCCTCTCCGCCAGCCACCCTGCTATCCGCTCCTCTGAGCCAGCCACCCTGCTATCCGCTCCTCTGTGTCACCCACTCTGCTATCCGCTCCTCTGAGTCAGCCACCCTGCTATCCGCTCCTCTGAGTCAGCCACCCTGCTATCCGCTGCTCTCCATCAGCCACCCTGCTATCCTCTCCTCTCCGTCAGCCACCCTGCTATCCTCTCCTCTCCGTCAGCCACCCTGCTATCCGCTCCTCTCCGTCAGCCACCCTGCTATCCGCTCCTCTCCGTCAGCCACCCTGGTATCCGCTCCTCTCCGTCAGCCACCCTGCTATCCGCTCCTCTGAGTCAGCCACCCTGCTATCCGCTCCTCTCCGCCAGCCACCCTGCTATCCGCTCCTCTCCGCCAGCCCCCCAGCTATCCGCTCCTCTCCGCCAGCCACCCTGCTATCCGCTCCTCTCCGTCAGCCACCCTGCTATCCGCTCCTCTCCGTCAGCCAACCTGCTATCCGCTCCTCTCCGTCAGCCACCCTGCTATCCGCTCCTCTGAGTCAGCCACCCTGCTATCCGCTCCTCTCCGCCAGCCACCCTGCTATCCGCTCCTCTCCGCCAGCCACCCTGCTATCCGCTCCTCTCCGCCAGCCACCTGCTATCCGCTCCTCTCCGCCAGCCACCCTGCTATCCGCTCCTCTCCGCCAGCCACCTTGCTATCCGCTTCTCTCCGTCAGCCACCCTGCTATCCGCTCCTCTCCCACAGCCACCCTGCTATCCTCTCCAGCCAGCCACCCTGCTATCCGCTCCTCTCCGTCAGCCACCTGCTATCCGCTCTCTCCGTCAGCCACCTGCTATCCGCTCCTCTCCATAGCCACCTGCTATCCGCTCCTCTCCGTCAGCCACCTGCTATCCGCTCCTCTCGCCAGCCACCTGCTATCCGCTCCTCTCCGACAGCCACCCTGCTTTCAGATCCGATCCGACAGCCACCCTGCTATCCGCTCCTCTCCGCCAGCCACCCTGCTATCCGCTCCTCTCCGCCAGCCACCCTGCTATCCGCTCCTCTCAGCCAGCCACTCTGCTATCCGCTCCTCTCCGCCAGCCACCCTGCTATCCGCTCCTCTCCGACAGCCACCCTGCTATCCGCTCCTCAGTGTCAGCCACCCTGCTATCCGCTCCTCTCCTCCAGCCACACTGCTATCCGCTCCTCTCCGTCAGCCACCCTGCTATCCGCTCCTCTCCGCCAGCCACCCTGCTATCCGCTCCTCTCCGCCAGCCACCCTGCTATCCGCTCCTCTCCGCCAGCCACTCTGCTATCCGCTCCTCTCCGCCAGCCACTCTGCTATCCGCTCCTCTCCATCAGCCACCCTGCTATCCGCTCCTCTCCGCCAGAAACTCTGCTATCCGCTCCTCTCCGACAGCCACTCTGCTATCAGCTCCTCTCCGACAGCCACTCTGCTATCCGCTCCTCTCCGCCAGCCACCCTGCTATCCGCTCCTCTCCGCCAGCCACCCTGCTATCCGCTCCTCTCCGCCAGCCACCCTGCTATCCGCTCCTCTCCGCCAGCCACCCTGCTATCCGCTCCTCTCCGCCAGCCACCTCGCTATCCGCTCCTCTCCAGCCACCCTGCTATCCGCTCCTCTCCGCCAGCCACCTGCTATCCGCTCCTCTCCGCCCAGCCACCTGCTATCCGCTCCTCTCCATCAGCCACCCTGCTATCCGCTCCTCTCCATAGCCACCCTGCTATCCGCTCCTCTCCGCCAGACCCCTGCTATCCGCTCCTCTCCGCCAGCCACCCTGCTATCCGCTCCTCTCCGCCAGCCACTCTGCTATCCGCTCCTCTCCGCCAGCCACCCTGCTATCCGCTCCTCTCCCCCAGCCACCCGCTATCCGTTCCTCTCCGCCTTCCACTCTTCTATCCGCTCCTGTCCGTTAGCCACCCTGCTATCCTCTCCTCTCCGCCAGCCGCTCTGCTCTCCGCTCCTCTCCGCCAGCCACCCTGCTATCCGCTCCTCTCCGCCAGCCACCCTGCTGACCGCTCCTCTACGCCAGCCACCCTGCTATCCGCTCCTCTCCGTCAGCCAGCCTGCTATCCGCTCCTCTCCGACAGCCACTCTGCTATCCGCTCCTGTCCATCAGCCACCCTGCTATCCGCTCCTCTCCCCCAGCCACCCTGCTATCCGCTCCTCTCCGCCAGCCACCTGCTATCCGCTCCTCTCCGCCAGCCACACTGCTATCCGCTCCTCTCCGCCAGCCACCCTGCTATCCGCTCCTCTCCATCAGCCACCTGCTATCCGCTCCTCTCCAGCCACCCTGCAATCCGCTCCTCTCCATCAGCCACCCTGCTATCCGCTCCTCCGTCAGCCACCTGCTATCCGCTCCTCTGGGTCAGCCACCTGCTATCCGCTCCTCTCCGTCATCCACACTGGTATCCGCTCCTCTCCTTAAGCCACCCTGCTATCCGCATCTCTGAGTCAGCCATCCTGCTATCCGCTCCTCTCCGCCAGCCACCCTGCTATCCGCTCCTCTCCGTCAGCCACCCTGCTATCCGCTCCTCTCCGCCAGCCACCCTGCTATCCGCTCCTCTCCGTCAGCCACCCTGCTATCCGCTCCTCTCCGGCAGCCACACTGCTATCCGCTCGTCTAAGTCAGCCACCCTGCTATCCGCTCCTCTCTACCAGCCACCCTGCTATCCGCTCCTCTCCGCCAACCACCCTGCTATCCGCTCCTCTCCGCCAGCCACCCTGCTATCCGCTCCTCTCCGCCAGCCACCCTGCTATCCGCTCCTCTCCGCCAGCCACCCTGCTATCCGCTCCACTCCGCCATCCACCTTGCTATCCGCTCCTCTCCGTCATCCACCCTGCTATCCGCTCCTCTCCGTCAGCCACCCTGCTATCCGCTCCTCTCCGCCAGCCACCCTGCTATCCGCTCCTCTCCGTCAGCCACCCTGCTATCCGCTCCTCTCAGCCACTCTGCTATCCGCTCCTCTCCATCAGCCACCTGCTATCCGCTCCTCTCCGCCAGCCACCTGCTATCAGCTCCTCTCCATCAGCCACCCTGCTATCCGCTCCTCTCCGCCAGCCACCCTGCTATCCGCTCCTCTCCGTCAGCCACCCTGCTATCCGCTCCTCTCCACCAGCCACCCTGCTATCCGCTCCTCTCCGTCAGCCACCCTGCTATCCGCTCCTCTCCGTCATCCACCCTGCTATCCGCTCCTCTCCGTCCACCCGCCTGCACTCCGCTCGGCTCCGCCGGCCGCCCTGCTATCCGCTCCTCTCAGCCAGCTACCCTGCTATCCGCTCCTCTCCGCCAGCCACTCTGCTATCCGCTCCTCTGAGTCAGCCACCCTGCTATCCGCTCCTCTCCGCCAGCCACCCTGCTATCCGCTCCTCTCCGCCAGCCACCCTGCTATCCGCTCCTCTCCGCCAGCCACCCTGCTATCCGCTCCTCTCCGCCAGCCACCCTGCTATCCGCTCCTCTCCGTCAGCCACCCTGCTATCCGCTCCTCTCCGCCAGCCACCCTGCTATCCGCTCCTCTCCGTCAGCCACCCTGCTATCCGCTCCTCTCTCCCAGCCACCCTGCTATCCGCTCCTTTCGGCCAGCCACCCTGCTATCCGCTCCTCTCCCTCAGCCACCCTGCTATCCGCTCCTGTCCTCCAGCCACCCTGCTATCCGCTCCTCTCCGCCAGCCACCCTGCTATCCGCTCCTCTCCGTCAGCCACCCTGCTATCCGCTCCTCTCAGTCAGCCACCCTGCTATCCGCTCCTCTCCGCCAGCCACCCTGCTATCCGCTCCTCTCCAGCCACCTGCTATCCGCTCCTCTCCGCCAGCCAGCCTGCTATCCGCTCCTCTCCGTCAGCCACCCTGCTATCCGCTCCTCTCCTCCAGCCACCCTGGTATCCGCTCCTCTCCGTCAGCCACCTGCTATCGCTCCTCTCCAGCCACCTGCAACATCAAATAAATATCCGCTCCTCTCCGCCAGCCACCCTACTATCCGCTCCTCTCCGCCAGCCACCCTGCTATCCGCTCCTCTCCGTCCTGAGCCACCCTGCTATCCGCTCCTCTCCAGCCACCCTGCTATCCGCTCCTCTCCGTCAGCCACCTGCTATCCGCTCCTCTCCAGCCACCCTGCTATCCGCTCCTCTCCGTCAGCCACCTGCTATCCGCTCCTCTCCATCAGCCACCTGCTATCCGCTCCTCTGGTCAGCCACCCTGCTATCCGCTCCTCTCCGTCCACCTGCTATCCGCTCCTCTCTGCCAGCCACCCCCTGCTATCCGCTCCTCTCCGTCAGACCCCCTGCTATCCGCTCCTCTCCGTCAGCCACCCTGCTATCCGC
The DNA here is from genome assembly GCF_016161935.1 of Mauremys reevesii. Taxonomy (NCBI): domain Eukaryota; kingdom Metazoa; phylum Chordata; order Testudines; family Geoemydidae; genus Mauremys; species Mauremys reevesii. The sequence continues at coordinate 26,141,074 of NC_052639.1, forward strand.
GCCTCTCCGTCAGCCACCTGCTATCCGCTCCTCCGTCAGCCACCCTGCTATCCGCTCCTCTGGTCAGCCACCCTGCTATCCGCTCCTCTCCGCCAGCCACCCACTGCTATCCGCTCCTCTCCGCCAGCCACCTGCTATCCGCTCCTCTCCACCAGCCACCTGCTATCCGCTCCTCTCCGCCAGCCACCTGCTATCCGCTCCTCTCCATACCTGCTATCCGCTCCTCTGGGTCAGCCACCTGCTATCAGCTCCTCTCCGCCCAGCCACCTGCTATCCGCTCCTCTCCGTCAGCCACTCTGCTATCCGCTCCTCTCCGCCATCCACCTGCTATCCGCTCCTCTCCGCCAGCCACCCTGCTATCCGCTCCTCTCCACCAGCCACCCTGCTATCCGCTCCTCTCCGCCAGCCACTCTGATATCCGCTCCTCTGGTCAGCCACCTGCTATCCTCTCCTCTCCGTCAGCCACCCTGCTATCCGCTCCTCTCCGTCAGCCACCCTGCTATCCGCTTCTCTCCTTCAGCCACCCTGCTATCCCCTCCTCTCCGCCAGCCACCCTGCTATCCGCTCCTCTCCGTCAGCCACCCTGCTATCCCCTCCTCTCCGCCCAGCCACCTGCTATCCGCTCCTCTCAGTTAGCCACCTGCTATCCGCTCCTCTCCATCAGCCACCACGCTATCCGCTCCTCTCCGCCAGCCACTCTGCTATCCGCTCCTCTCCGCCAGCCACCCTGCTATCCGCTCCTCTCCATCAGCCACCCTGCTATCTGCTCCTCTACAGCCACCCTGCTATCCGCTCCTCTCCGTCAGCCACCCTGGTATCCGCTCCTCTCCGTCAGCCACCCTGCTATCCGCTCCTCTCCGTCAGCCACCCTGCTATCCGCTCCTCTCCGCCAGCCACCTGCTATCCGAATCTCCTCTCCTTAGCCACCCTGCTATCCGCTCCTCTCCTACAGCCACCCTGCTATCCGCTCCTCTCCGCCAGCCACCCTTCTATCCGCTCCTCTCCGCAGCCACCCTGCTATCCGCTCCTCTCCGTCAGCCACCTGCTATCCGCTCCTCTCCAGCCACCTGCTATCCGCTCTCCAGCCGCCCTGCTATCCGCTCCTCTCCGCCAGCCACCTGCTATCGCTCCTCTCCGTCAGCCACCTGCTATCCGCTCCTCCGTCAGCCACTCTGCTATCCGCTCCTCTCCGTCAGCCACCTGCTATCCGCTCCTCTCCAGCCAGCCTGCTATCCGCTCCTCTGCGTCAGCCACCCTGCTATCCGCTCCTCTCCGCCAGCCACACTGCTATCCGCTCCTCTCAGCCACCTGCTATCCGCTCCTCTCACAGCCACCTGCTATCCGCTCCTCTCCGCCAGCGACCCTGCTATCCGCTCCTCTGGGTCAGCCACCTGCTATCCGCTCCTCTCCATCAGCTGCCCCTGCTATCCGCTCCTCTGTGTCACCCACCCTGCTATCCGTTCCTCTCCGCTAGCCTCCCTGCTATCCGCTCCTCTCCGCCAGCCTCCCTGCTATCCGCTCCTCTCCACCAGCCACCCTGCTATCCGCTCCTATCGGTTAGCCACCCTGCTATCCGCTCCTCTGTGTCACCCACCCTGCTATCCGCTCCTCTCCGCCAGCCACCCTGCTATCCGCTCCTCTCCGTCAGCCACCCTGCTATCCGCTCCTCTCTACCAGCCACCCTGCTATCCGCTCCTCTCCGCCAGCCACCCTGCTATCCGCTCCTCTCTGCCACCCACCCTGCTATCCGCTCGTCTCCGCCAGCCACCCTGCTATCCACTCTCTCCACCAGCCACCTGCCATCCGCTTCTCTCCGTCAGCCACTCTGCTATCCGCTCCTCTCCCACAGCCACCCTGCTATCCGCTCCTCTCCCCCAGCCACCCTGCTATCCGCTCCTCTCCGCAAGCCATCCTGGTATCCGCTCCTCTCCGCCAGTCACCCTGCTATCCACTCCTCTCCGCCCGGCACCCTGCAATCCCCTCCTAGCACCCACACACCCTGCTATCCGCTCCTCTCCGCCAGCCATCCTGCTATCCGCTCCTCTCCGCCACCACCCTGCTATCCGCTCCTCTCCGCCACCACCCTGCTATCCGCTCCTCTCCGCCAGCCACCCTGCTATCCGCTCCTCTCCGCCAGCCACCCTGCTATCCGCTCCTCTCCGCCAGCCACCATGCTATCAGCTCCTCTCCGCCAGCCACCCTGCTATCCGCTCCTCTCCGTCAGCCACCCTGCTATCCGCTCCTCTCCAGCCACCTGCTATCCGCTCCTCTCCGTCAGCCACCCTGCTATCCGCTCCTCTCCGCCAGCCACCTGCTATCCGCTCCTCTCCATGAGCCACCTGCTATCCGCTCCTCTCCGCCAGCCACCCTGCTATCCGCTCCTCTCCATCAGCCACTCTGCTATCCGCTCCTCTGAGTCAGCCACCCTGCTATCCGCTCCTCTCCGCCAGCCACCCTGCTATCCGCTCCTCTCCGTCAGACACCCTGCTATCCGCTCCTCTCCGTCAGCCACCCTGCTATCCGCTCCTCTCCGCCAGCCACCCTGCTATCCGCTCCTCTCCGCCAGCCACCCTGCTATCCGCTCCTCTCCGCCAGCCACCCTGCTATCCGCTCCTCTCCAGCCACCTGCTATCCGCTCCTCTCCACCAGCCACCCTGCTATCCGCTCCTCTCGCCAGCCACCCTGCTATCCGCTCCTCTCCGCCAGCCACCTGCTATCCGCTCCTCTCCAGCCCACCCTGCTATCCGCTCCTCTCCGCCAGCCACTCTGCTATTCGCTCCTCTCCGCCAGCCACCTGCTATCCGCTCCTCTCCGCCAGCCACCCTGCTATCGGCTCCTCTCCAGCCACCTGCTATCCGCTCCTCTCCGCCCAGCCACCTGCTATCCGCTCTCTCCGCCAGCCACCCTGCTATCCGCTCCTCTTCCCCAGCCACCCTGCTATCCGCTCCTCTCCGCCAGCCACCCTGCTATCCGCTTCTCTCCGTCAGCCACCCTGCTATCCGCTCCTCTCCGCCAGCCACCCTGCTATCCGCTCCTCTCTGCCAGCCACCCTGCTATCCGCTCCTCTCCGTCAGCCACCCTGCTATCCGCTTCTCTCTGTCAGCCACCCTGCTATCCGCTCCTCTGAGTCAGCCACTCTGCTATCCGCTCCTCTCCGACAGCCACCCTGCTATCCGCTCCTCTCAGTCAGCCACCCTCCTATCTGCTCCTCTCCCCCAGCCACCCTCCTATCCACTCCTCTCCGCCAGCCACCCTGCTATCCGCTCCTCTCCTTCAGCCACCCTGCTATCCGCTCCTCTCCGTCAGCCACCCTGCTATCCGCTCCTCTCCGTCAGCCACCCTGCTATCCGCTCCTCTCCGTCAGCCACCCTGCTATCCGCTCCTCTCCGCCAGCCACCCTGCTATCCGCTCCTCTCCGTCAGCCACTCTGATGTCCGCTCCTCTGCGCCAGCCACCTGCTATCCGCTCCTCTCCAGCCACCCTGCTATCCGCTCCTCTCCCCAGCCACCTGCTATCCGCTCCTCTCCGCCAGCCACCTGCTATCAGCTCCTCTCCAGCCACTCTGCTATACGCTCCTCTCCGCCAGCCACCCTGCTATCCGCTCCTCTGCGCCAGCCACCCTGCTATCCGCTCCTCTCCGCCAGCCACCCTGCTATCCGCTCCTCTCCGTCAGCCACCCTGCTATCCGCTCCTCTGAGTCAGCCACTCTGCTATTCGCTCCTGTCCGCCAGCCACCCTGCTATCCGCTCCTCTCCGCCAGCCACCCTGCTATCCGCTCCTCCGCGTCTCCCACCCTGCTATCCGCTCCTCTCCGCCAGCCACCCTGCTATCCGCTCCTCTCCGTCAGCCACCCTGCTATCCGCTCCTCTCCGCCAGCCACTCTTCTATCCGCTCCTCTCCGTCAGCCACCCTGCTATCCGCTCCTCTCAGCCACCTGCTATCCGCTCCTCTCCGCCCAGCCACCCTGCTATCCGCTCCTCTCCGCCAGCCACCTGCTATCCGCTCCTCTCCGCCAGCCACCCTGCTATCCGCTCCTCTCCGTCCAGCCACCTGCTATCCGCTCCTCTCCGCCAGCCACCTGCTATCCGCTCCTCTCGCCAGCCACCCTGCTATCCGCTCCTCTCCGTCAGCCACCTGCTATCCGCTCCTCTCCAGCCACCTGCTATCCGCTCCTCTGGGTCAGCCACCCTGCTATCCGCTCCTCCTCCAGCCACCTGCTATACACTCCTCTCCGCCAGCCACCCTGCTATCCGCTCCTCTCCGACAGCCACCCTGCTATCCGCTCCTCTCTCTGCCAGCCACCCTGCTATCCGCTCCTCTCCGTCAGCCACCCTGCATTCCGCACCTCTGAGTCAGCCATCCTGCTATCCGCTCCTCTCCTTAGCCACCCTGCTATCCGCTCCTCCGCCAGCCACCTGCTATCCGCTCCTCTCCGTCAGCCACCTGCTATCCGCTCCTCCGTCAGCCACCCTGCTATCCGCTCCTCTCCAGCCACCCTGCTATACGCTCCTCTCCGCCAGCCACCCTGCTATCCGCTCCTCTCCATCAGCCACCTTGCTATCCGCTCCTCTCCGCCAGCCACCCTGCTATCCGCTCCTCTCCGTCAGCCACCCTGCTATCCGCTCCTCTCCGTCAGCCACCCTGCTATCCGCTCCTCTCCGCCAGCCACCCTGCTATCCGCTCCTCTCCGTCAGCCACCCTGCTATCCGCTCCTCTCCGCCAGCCACCTGCTATCGCTCCTCTGCCAGCCACCCTGCTATCCGCTCCTCTCCATCAGCCACCCTGCTATCCGCTCATCTCCAGCCACCTGCTATCCGCTCTCATCCAGCCACCCTGCTATCCGCTCCTCTCTGGCAGCCACCCTGCTATCCGCTCCTCTCCGCCAGCCACCCTGCTATCCGCTCCTCTCCGCCAGCCACCCTGCTATCCGCTCCTCTCCGCCAGCCACCCTGCTATCAGTCCATCTCCGCGAGCCACCCTGCTATCCGCTCCTCTCCGCCAGCCACCCTGCTATCCGCTCCTCTCCGCCAGCCACCCTGCTATCCGCTCCTCTGTGTCACCCACCCTGTTATCCGCTCCTCTCCCCCAGCCACCCTGGTATCCGCTCCTCTCTGCCAGCCACCCTTCTATCTGCTCCTTTCCGCCAGCCACCCTGCTATCCGCTCCTCTCCGCCAGCCACCCTGCTATCCGCTCCTCTCCACCAGCCACCCTGCGACTCGCTCCTCTGAGTCAGCCACCCTGCTATCCGCTCCTCTCCGCCAGCCACCCTGATATCCGCTCCTCTGAGTCAGCCACTCTGCTATCCGCTCCTCTCCGCCAGCCACCCTGCTATCCGCTCCTCTCCGCCAGCCACCCTGCTATCCGCTCCTCTCCGTCAGCCACCCTGCTATCCGCTCCTCTCAACCAGCCACCCTGCTATCCGCTCCTCTCAGGCAGCCACCCTGCTATCCGCTCCTCTGAGTCAGCCACCCTGCTATCCGCTCCTCTCCGCCAGCCACCTGCTATCCGCTCCTCTCCGTCAGCCAGCCAGCTATCCGCTCCTCTCCGTCACCCACACTGCTATCCGATCGTCTCCACCAGCCACCCTGCTATCCACTCCTCTCCGTAGCCACCTGCTATCCGCTCCTCTCAGCCAGCCACCCTGCTATCCGCTCCTCTCCTCCAGCCACCCTGCTATCCGCTCCTCTCCGCCAGCCACCCTGCTATCCGCTCCTCTCCGCCAGCCACCCTGCTATCCGCTCATCTCCGCCAGCCACCCTGCTATCCGCTCCTCGCCCCAGCCACCCTGCTATCCGCTCCTCTCCAGCCACCCTGCTATCCGCTCCTCTCCGCCAGCCACCTGCTATCCTCCTCTCCACCAGCCACCCTGCTCTCCGCTCCTCTCCGCCAGCCACCCTGCTGTCCGCTCCTCTCCGCCAGCCACCTGCTATCCGCTCCTCTCCGTCAGCCACCCTGCTATCCGCTCCTCTCCACAGCCACCCTGTATCCGCTCCTCTCCCCAGCCACCCTGCTATCCGCTCCTCTCAGCCACCCTGCTATCCGCTCCTCTCCAGCCACCCTGCTATCCGCTCCTCTCCGCCCAGCCACCCTGCTATCCGCTCCTCTCCAGCCACCTGCTATCCGCTCCTCTCCGCCAGCCACCCTGCTATCCGCTCCTCTCCACAGCCACCTGCTATCCGCTCCTCTCCGTCAGCCACCCTGCTATCCGCTCCTCTGTGTCACCAGCCACCCTGCTATCCGCTCCTCTCCAGCCACCCTGCTATCCGCTCCTCTCCATCCACCCTGCTATCAGCTCCACTCTGCCAGCCACCCTGCTATCCGCTCCTCTCCGTCAGCCACCCTGCTGTCCGCTCCTCTCCGTCAGCCACCCTGATATCCGCTCCTCTCCAACAGCCACCCTGCTATCCGCTCCTCTCCGCCAGCCACCTGCTATCGCTCCTCTCCCCAGCCACTCTGCTATCGCTCCTCTCCAGCCACCCTGCTATCAGCTCCTCTCCGTCAGCCACCTGCTATCCGCTCCTCTCCGTCAGCCACTCTGCTATCGCTCCTCTCCGCCAGCCACCTGCTATCCGCTCCTCTCCGCCAGCCACCTGCTATCCGCTCCTCTCCGCCAGCCACCCTGCTATCCGCTCCTCTCCCAGCCACCCTGCTATCCGCTCCTCTCCATCAGCCACCTGCTATCGCTCCTCTCCGTCAGCCACTCTGCTATCCGCTCCTCTCCGCCAGCCACCCTGCTATCCGCTCCTCTCCGCCAGCCACCCTGCTATCCGCTCCTCTCCGCCAACCACCCTGCTATCTGCTCCTCTCCGTCAGCCACCCTGCTATCCGCTTCTCTCCGTCAGCCACTCTGCTATCCGCTCCTCTCCGCCAGCCACCCTGCTATCCGCTCCTCTCCGTCAGCCACCCTGCTATCCGCTCCTCTCCGCCTGCCACCCTGCTATCCGCTTCTCTCCGCCAGCCACTCTGCTATCCGCTCCTCTCCGCCAACCACCCTGCTATCTGCTCCTCTCCAGCCACCCTGCTATCCGCTCCTCTCCGCCAGCCACCCTGCTATCCGCTCCTCTCCGCCAGCCACCCTGCTATCCGCTCCTCTCCGTCAGCCACCCTGCTATCCGCTCCTCTCCGCCAGCCACCCTGCTATCCGCTCCTCCGTCAGCCACCTGCTATCCGCTCCTCTCCGCCACCCCTGCTATCCGCTCCTCTCCGCCAGCCACCTGCTATCTGCTCCTCTCCATCAGCCACCCTGCTATCCGCTCCTCTCCGTCAGCCACCTGCTATCCGCTCCTCTCCGCCAGCCACCCTGCTATCCGCTCCTCTCCGTCAGCCACCCTGCTATCGCTCCTCTCCATAGCCACCTGCTATCCGCTCCTCTCCAGGCACCCTGCTATCCGCTCCTCTCCGCCAGCCACCCTGCTATCCGCTCCTCTCCGTCAGCCACCCTGCTATCCGCTCCTCTCCGCCAGCCACTCTGCTATCCGCTCCTCTCCGTCAGCCACTCTGCTATCCGCTCCTCTCCGCCAGCCACCCTGCTATCCGCTCCTCTCCGCCAGCCACCCTGCTATCCGCTCCTCTCCGCCAGCCACCCTGCTATCCGCTCCTCTCCGCCAGCCACCCTGCTATCCGCTCCTCTCCGCCAGCCACCCTGCTATCCGCTCTCTCCGCCAGCCACCCTGCTATCCGCTCCTCTCCATCAGCCACCTGCTATCCGCTCCTCTCAGCCATCCACACTGCATTCCGCTCCTCTCCGTCAGCCACTCTGCTATCCGCTCCTCTCCAGCCACCTGCTATCCGCTCCTCTCCGTCAGCCACCCTGCTATCCGCTCCTCTCCGTCAGCCACCTGCTATCCGCTCCTCTCCGCCAGCCACCCTGCTATCCGCTCCTCTCCGCAGCCACCTGCTATCCGCTCCTCTCCGTCAGCCACCCTGCTATCCGCTCCTCTCCATCAGCCACCTGCTATCCGCTCCTCTCCCCAGCCACTCCTGCTATCCGCTCCTCTCCGCCCAGCCACCCTGCTATCCGCTCCTCTCCATCAGCCACCCTGCTATCCGCTCCTCTCCGTCAGCCCTGCTATCCGCTCCTCTCCATCAGCCACCTGCTATCCGCTCCTCTCCGCCAGCCACCCTGCTATCCGCTGCTCTCCGTCAGCCACCTCTGCTATCTCTCCTCTCCGCCAGCCACCCTGCTATCCGCTCCTCTGCCAGCCCTGCTATCCGCTCCTCTCCGCCAGCCACGCTGCTATCCGCTCCTCTCTGCCCAGCCACCCTGCTATCCGCTCCTCTCCATCAGCCACCCTCCCTATCCGCTCCTCTAGCCTCCTGCTATCCGCTCCTCTCCGCCAGCCACCTGCTATCCGCTCCTCTCCAGCCACCCTGCTATCCGCTCCTCCGTCAGCCACCCTGCTATCCGCTCCTCTCCATAGCCACTCTGCTATCCGCTCCTCTCCGCCAGCCACCGTGCTATCCGCCTCTCTCCGTCAGCCACCCTGCTATCCGCTCCTCTCCGTCATCCACCCTGCTATCCGCTCCTCTCCGCCAGCCACCCTGCTATCCGCTCCTCTCGGACAGCCACCCTGCTATCCGCTCCTCTCCGACAGCCACCCTGCTATCCGCTCCTCTCAGCCACCTGCTATCCGCTCCTCTGTCAGCCACCCTGCTATCTGCTCCTCTCCGTCAGCCACCTGCTATCCGCTCCTCTCCACCAGCCCTGCTATCCGCTCCTCTCCAGCCACCCTGCTATCCGCTCCTCCGCCAGCCACCTGCTATCCGCTCCTCTCCAGCAGCCACTCTGCTATCCGCTCCTATTCGCCAGCCACCCTGCTATCCGCTCCTCTCCGCCAGCCACCCTGCTATCCGCTCCTCTCTGCCAGCCACCCTGGTATCCGCTCCTCTCTGCCAGCCACTCTGCTATCCGCTCCTCTCTGCCAGCCACACTGGTATCCGCTCCTCTCTGCCAGCCACCCTGCTATCCGCTCCCCTCCGCCAGCCACCCTGCTATCCGCTCCTCTCTACAAGCCACCCTGCTATCCGCTCCTCTCCGCCAGCCGCGCTTCTATCCGCTCCTCTCCGCCAGCCACCCTGCTATCCGCTCCTCTCCTCCTGCCACCCTCCTATCCGCTCCTCTCCGCCAGCCACCCTGCTATCCGCTCCTCTCCGTCAGCCACTCTGCTATCCGCTCCTCTCTGCCAGCCACTCTGCTATCCGCTCCTCTCCGCCAGCCACCCTGCTATCCGCTCCTCTCCATCAGCCACCCTGCTATCCGCTCCTCTCCGTCAGCCACCCTGCTATCCGCTCCTCTCCGCCAGCCACCCTGCTATCCGCTCCTCTCCGCCAGCCACACTTCTATCAGCTCCTCTCCATCAGCCACCCTGGTATCCGCTCCTCTACGTCAGCCACCCTGCGATCCGCTCCTCTCCATCAGCCTCCCTGCCATCCGCTCCTCTCCGCCAGCCACCCTGCTATCCGCTCCTCTCCATCAGCCACCCTGCTATCCGCTCCTCTCCGCCAGCCACCCTGCTATCCGCTCCTCTCCGCCTGCCACCCTGCTATCCGCTCCTCTCCGTCAGCCACCCTGCTATCCGCTCCTCTCCGTCAGCCACCCTGCTATCCGCTCCTCTCCGCCAGCCACCCTGCTATCCTCCTCTCCGCCCAGCCACCCTGCTATCCGCTCCTCTGAGTCAGCCACCCTGCTATCCGCTCCTCTCCGTCAGCCACCCTGCTATCCGCTCCTCTCCGCCAGCCACCCTGCTATCCGCTCCTCTCCGCCAGCCACTCTGCTATCTGCTCCTCTCCGCCAGCCACCCTGCTATCCGCTCCTCTCCATCAGCCACCCTGCTATCCGCTCCTCTCCTACAGCCACACTGCTATCCGCTCCTCTCCGCCAGCCCCCCTGCTATCCGCTCCTCTCCACCAGCCCCCCTGCTATCCGCTCCTCTCCGCCAGCCACCCTGCTATCCGCTCCTCTCCGTCAGCCACCCTGCTATCCGCTCCTCTCCTTCAGCCACCCTGCTATCTCCTCTCTCATCAGCCACTCTGCTATCCTCTCCTCTCCTCCAGCCACTCTGCTATCCGCTCCTCTCCGCCAGCCACTCTGCTATCCGCTCCTCTCCGCCAGCCACCCTAATATCCGCTCCTCTGAGTCAGCCACTCTGCTATCCGCTCTTCTGCGCCAGCCACCCTGCTATCCGCTCCTCTCCACCAGCCATTCTGCTATCCGCTCCTCTGAGTCAGCCACTCTGCTATCCGCTCCTCTCCGCCAGCCACCCTGCTATCCGCTCCTCTCCGCCAGCCACCCTGCTATCCGCTCCTCTCCGCCAGCCACCTTGCTATCCGCTTCTCTCCGTCACCCTACCGGGTATCCGCTGCTCTCCAGCCACCCTGCTATCCGCTCCTCTCCGACAGCCACCCTGCTATCCGCTCCTCTCCGCCAGCCACCCTGCTATCCGCTCCTCTCTGCCAGCCACCCTGCTATCCGCTCCTCTCCGCCAGCCACCCTGCTATCCGCTCCTCTCCGCCAGCCGCCCTGCTATCCGCTCCTCTCCGCCAGCCACTCTGCTATCCGCTCCTCTCCGCCAGCCACTCTGCTATCCGCTCCTCCCCGCCAGCCACTCTGCTATCCGCTCCTCTCCGCCAGCCACCCTGCTATCCGCTCCTCTCCGCCAGCCACCCTGCTATCCGCTCCTCTCCACCAGCCACCTTGCTATCCGCTCCTCTAAGCCGGCCTGCTATCCGCTCCTCCGTCAGCCACCTGCTATCCGCTCCTCTCATGCCACCTGCTATCGCTCCTCCGTCAGCCACCCTGCTATCCGCTCCTCTCAGCCACCTGCTATCCGTCTCCTCAATCAGCCACCTGCTATCCGCTCCTCTCCGTCAGCCACCTGCTATCCGCTCCTCTCCGTCAGCCACCTGCTATCGCTCCTCTCCCCCAGCCACCCTGCTATCCGCTCCTCTGCCCCAGCCACCCTGCTATCCGCTCCTCTCAACCAGCCACCCTGCTATCCGCTCCTCTCCGCCAGCCGTCCTGCTATCCGCTCCTCTCCATCAGCCACCCTGTTATCCGCTCCTCTCTGCCACCCACCCTGCTATCCGCTCCTCTCCGCCAGCCACCCTGCTATCCGCTCCTCTCCGTCAGCCACCCTGCTATCCGCTCCTCTCCGCCAGCCACCCTGCTATCCGCTCCTCTCCGCCAGCCACCCTGCTATCCGCTCCTCTCCGCCAGCCACCCTGCTATCCGCTCCGCCAGCCACACTGCTATCCGCTCCTCTCCGTCAGCCACCCTGCTATCCGCTCCTCTCCGTCAGCCACCTGCTATCCGCTCCTCTCCGCCCAGCCACCTGCTATCCGCTCCTCTCCGTCAGCCACCCTTCTATCCGCTCCTCTCATCCCCCCACCCTGCTATCCGCTCCTCTGGGCCAGCCACCTGCTATCCGCTCCTCTCCCCCAGCCACTCTGCTATCCGCTCCTCTCCGCCAGCCACCCTGCTATCCGCTCCTCTCCGTCAGCCACCTTGCTATCCGCTCCTCTCCGTCAGCCACCTGCTATCCGCTCCTCTCCAGCCACCTGCTATCCGCTCCTCTCCGCCAGCCACCCTGCTATCCGCTCCTCGTCAGCCACCTGCTATCCGCTCCTCTCCGTCAGCCACTCTGCTATCCGCTCCTCCGCCAGCCACCTGCTATCCGCTCCTCTCCGTCAGCCACCCTGCTATCCGCTCCTCTCCAGCCACTCTGCTATCCGCTCCTCTCCGTCCAGCCACCCTGCTATCCTCCTCTCATTGCCACCTGCTATCCTCTCCAGCCCTGCTATCGCTCCTCTCCTCATCCATCCCCTGCTCCGGCCAGCCACCCTGCTATCCGCTCCTCTCCGTCAGCCACCTGCTATCGCTCCTCTCCGCCAGCCACCCTGCTATCAGCTCCTCTCCAGCCACCCTGCTATCCGCTCCTCCGTCAGCCACCTGCTATCCGCTCCTCTCCGTCAGCCACCTGCTATCCGCTCCTCTCCAGCCAGCCACCCTGCTATCCGCTCCTCTCCGTCAGCCGCCTGCTATCCGCTCCTCTCCGTCAGCTATTACGCCCTGCTATCCGCTCTCCTCCGTCCAGCCCGGCCACCCTTGCTATCGCTCTTCTCAGTCATTGCCACCCTGCTATCCGCTCCTCTGGGTCCCGGGCACCTGCTATCCGCTCCTCTCCGCCACCCACTCTGCTATCGCTCCTCTCCTCCAGCCACCCCTGCTATCCGCTCCTCCTCCGCCCAGCCACCCTGCTATCCGCTCCTCTCCGCCAGCCACCCTGCTATCCGCTCCTCTCATAATAGCCAGCCTGCTATC